>NC_137818.1:21414886-21519886 GCF_963921795.1 Nannobrachium achirus
ACTTCTAATAAAGTCTTCAATCAAATCAATCAAACCCACTCCCCAGCTAAAGGTACAAGTTTAAACACTTTAAGCTCCATTTAATTCTTCAGCTATTTGTATACAGTATAGCCGATCTGCATTTGAAAATCTTTGACAAATCCTCTCTTATGGTGGTCCATGTCACAAAATCCTTGCAAATGGTGACCCGTGACCAAATAAATATCAATTTCAGGGGTCCAATTTCTGAGAACCACTGCTTTAAACTTAAGTACATATAAATGCACACTGTGTGAGCATATGCATTCGTACGTTCCAAGTACATGCCTGCACATCAATTCATGCTTGCTTGCGTGGGAGATATGGGACCAAAAAAAACGCCCACATCTGTTATGGCGAAATTAATTCGGATTAAGAATTAATTGAACACAAACATCGGTGGGATCCACTGTGTGTGTGTGTGTGTGTGTGTGTGTGTGTGTGTGTGTGTGTGTGTGTGTGTGTGTGTGTGTGTGTGTGTGTGTGTGTGTGTGTGCGTGCGTGCGTGCGTGCGTGCGTGCGTGCGTGCGTGCGTGCGTGCGTGCGTGCGTGTGTGTGTGTGCGTGCACCCCAGACTGTATGACAGCCGGGCTTGGTTTGTGGCGTGCTGTGAGGAAAATGTCTAACAGACCTCTCTACCAGAGATCACACCGACTTTCTTGGGCAGAATGGCAGCTGCAGAGGAGGGGAAGAAGAACTATTGGCAATATTTTTGCAGTGCTGCAGGACTTGTTACTCAGTCAGAGTGCAAAACAACCTTAAAGCACAGCATTTAACAGTCAGAACTAACGTCTGTGCACACCTATCAATACCACTGCTGTGTGTGTGTGTGTGTGTGTGTGTGTGTGTGTGTGTGTGTGTGTGTGTGTGTGTGTGTGTGTGTGTGTGTGTGTGTGTGTGTGTGTGTGTGTGTGCGTGCGTGCGCACATGTGTGTGTGTATGGGAAGACGTTCTCAGAAGGTGGTTTGTGTCCCTCCTGTTGTATCATTGAGTGTGCACGCAATCTCTTTCTGTCTCACACACACACACGCACGTGCACACGCACACACACGCGCATTAAGGCAAACCGATACTGTAAATCAAATCTGCCACTGAAAATGTAGCTACCTTCGGGGCCAAGCTCTGATGATCCTGTTATGAGGGTTTTGTTAGTGTGTGTGTGTCACACAGTCACACATACTGTACACTGTATGCATGTGCAACCACACCAGCACACGCGCGCACGTAACAGTAAAAAACACACCTACACATACTGTATTTGGCCACTGTTGTTAAGAGTGAGGTTGTCCTCTCAGGGGAATAAATTAATCTCTCAAAACAATTCTTTTTCTCTGCATGTTTTTGTGTGCGGCTCCCTCTCCATTGATCACGACTACATTAACTCACCGCTCTTGTGGCCAAATGTAGGCTACAGTCAGGGACATGCTGGGTCCCTGATTCAGCCCGGGAAAAAGAGTTGGAGAGGCCCTCATTGCGCGCTATAGAGAGAGATCTCTCTCTATAGCGCTGCTGCTACTCAAAGATTTGCCATTTTAGATCATGACAAGTGACAAGCCAGTGGGCCAATTACTGTACATGATTTATATTTCGTCGTTGTCGGGTGAACACCTTGTATGTCCAAAACCGTTTGTTTTGTATTTATCATTTTAAAAATGATTTAAACTAGTGAAAACAGCCGATCTACAAGCACACAACGCCTCGCACCGCGAGGCGTTGTGTGCTTGTAGATCTGCTGTTTTCACTACTTTTGTGCAACGGCCTTGTATGATGAAGCAGGGCTTTGCTTTGCGAAAAAAATTATAAATTTGAAACTTGGAGATAAGAGGTTTCTGCCCGACAGTGATGATTGACTTTGTTGGCCGCCCAGCCCCTAAAATGGAACGAAGGCCGACATTTTATTTAATTTTTTTTCCTAATGACCGGCCTGGACCGTCCGGGAATGAACCGGACGTTCGGGAGTTGTCCCGCTTTTCCCAATGGCCAGCACGTCCCTGGCTACAGTAGCCTTCAGTTGTTTTAGACACGAGGAAGAAGTGCCTCTCCAAAGGCTGCGCACATTCAAATCACACCTACACTATCTAGGTGTGCGCTCACGCACACACACACACACACACACACACACACACACACACACACACACACACACACACACACACACACACACACACACACACACACACACACACACACACACACACACACACACACACACACACACACACACACACACACACACACACGTGGACACACACATGTGGAACCGAACAGGGATGGGACGATATGAACATTTCATATCACGATTTTTGTGACAAAAGAAATCACGATTTACGATATTATCACGATAATCAAAATCCATTATCCTGGGGCGGAACATTTGCCAAAAAAATAGCTGATCTACAAGCTCACAACGCGTCACAACATGACGCGTTGTGAGCTTGTAGATCGGCTATTTTTTGGCAAAGACATTTGATAGAGAGTGAAAAAAAGACTGTATCAAGTATGTTGTATACCAATTATAGAGTGTTTAAGTGGTACCGGATATGCAGCTCTGCAAATAAAAGGTGAATTGATCCCAGTGCATGACGGAGGACAATATCACGATAAATTAAATCTCCACGATACGATTATCATGAGTGTTTTTTACCACGATAAACGATAATATCGCGTATCGTCCCATCCCTAGAACCGAACCTCACACACAACTTTTGCATATACTGTACGCACGGCCGCACGCACAGAGAGAAAGAGAGCGCACACATTGTAACACACCCACGAATGTGTTCACTCTGTTGTTGTTTCCACCCCTCTGGCTCTGTTTCTACCCAGCTGGGATGTTGTGCTAATAGTCAGTCAGCAAAGACAGCTCTCCACCATCTCCTCCAAACATCCACCACGCCCACGCCCACACACACTCACACACCCCTCCCCCTCTGTTGCTCTGCAAATCGTCACTGTCGGGCAGAAAACTCGTATCTCCAAGTTTCAAATTTGTTATATGTTTTTTCTTAAAGTAAAGCCCTCCTTCGCCATACAAGACTGTTGCACAAAACTAGTGAAAATAGCAGATCTACAAGCACACAACGCCCTGCGGCGCAAGGCGTTTTGTTTAAAATCCTTTTTAAAATAATAAATACAAAACGAACGGTTTTGGACATGGTTTTAACCCGACATCAACGATATGTCACCTCTGTCAGTAAAAGCACATTGTTGTGACATCACCTCATCAAAGATCAAACCCTGGATATCAATATATGGAGACGACTGGATCATCACCTAGATCTCCATATATGGAGCTGAGATTCCCAGATGAGGCCCTGTTAGGGCAACCAGTTTACAGTTTAGGCATTTAGCAGACGCTTTTAATCCAAAGCGACTTACAATAAGCATATACAACATCACAATAATAAACAAGATAATAGGTCAGTACATTAACAGCAATATAACAATGTAAATGGATATCTATCTAGAGAAAAACACAATTTAATCAAGTTCTAAAGAAACCTAAAAAACAAATGTTAACTAGCTTCATGTATGGTCATTGATTGATTGAACCACACTAATAGAACCCCGTTTGTGCCCATCAATATTAAGCCCATATTGCGCGACCTTGCCATTTAGGGTGAGGTCGCTTTTCGCCCTTAGGCGTCTACTGGTTTAAGTAAAAGTATCAATACTGTGTGGAAATACTACTGTTGCAAGTAAAAGTCCGGTAATCAAAATTGACTGAAGAACAAAAGTATTGGCATCAAAATATACTTAAAGCACTCACGCAAAAAATACCTCAAAATTGTACTTGAGTAAATGTACTTAGTTACTTTACACCACTGCACAAACCCATAGAAGTACGTCAAACACGACGAGCTGATCTGGATCATGGTTGTAATAGAGCCTGCTCAGACATTCACAGCACTGTGTGGGGGGAAAGAAGGCGTGCATGCATTGTGATGCATGCATGATTAGGTGGCCATTCAACTGCATAATGAATTTGTTTTTGGCCTAAAACAATCTTTTTATGCAATATGGCAAGCATTCCTGAAAAGAAATGACCTCGTCCTCTTCAACACAAGACCTTGCTTCACCAATACCTGTTGCGGGAGCACGTCCATGAATACAGATTTGTTCTTAGTTCTTCTAGTAGAATACATAACAAGCACGCATGGCACACGCGCGCGCGTGCACGCACACGCACACACACACACACACACACACACACACACACACACACACACACACACACACACACACACACCCTAGAACCGAACCTCACACACAACTTTTGCATATACTGTACGCACGGCCGCACGCACAGAGAGAAAGAGAGCGCACACATTGTAACACACCCACGAATGTGTTCACTCTGTTGTTGTTTCCACCCCTCTGGCTCTGTTTCTACCCAGCTGGGATGTTGTGCTAATAGTCAGTCAGCAAAGACAGCTCTCCACCATCTCCTCCAAACATCCACCACGCCCACGCCCACACACACTCACACACCCCTCCCCCTCTGTTGCTCTGCAAATCGTCACTGTCGGGCAGAAAACTCGTATCTCCAAGTTTCAAATTTGTTATATGTTTTTTCTTAAAGTAAAGCCCTCCTTCGCCATACAAGACTGTTGCACAAAACTAGTGAAAATAGCAGATCTACAAGCACACAACGCCCTGCGGCGCAAGGCGTTTTGTTTAAAATCCTTTTTAAAATAATAAATACAAAACGAACGGTTTTGGACATGGTTTTAACCCGACATCAACGATATGTCACCTCTGTCAGTAAAAGCACATTGTTGTGACATCACCTCATCAAAGATCAAACCCTGGATATCAATATATGGAGACGACTGGATCATCACCTAGATCTCCATATATGGAGCTGAGATTCCCAGATGAGGCCCTGTTAGGGCAACCAGTTTACAGTTTAGGCATTTAGCAGACGCTTTTAATCCAAAGCGACTTACAATAAGCATATACAACATCACAATAATAAACAAGATAATAGGTCAGTACATTAACAGCAATATAACAATGTAAATGGATATCTATCTAGAGAAAAACACAATTTAATCAAGTTCTAAAGAAACCTAAAAAACAAATGTTAACTAGCTTCATGTATGGTCATTGATTGATTGAACCACACTAATAGAACCCCGTTTGTGCCCATCAATATTAAGCCCATATTGCGCGACCTTGCCATTTAGGGTGAGGTCGCTTTTCGCCCTTAGGCGTCTACTGGTTTAAGTAAAAGTATCAATACTGTGTGGAAATACTACTGTTGCAAGTAAAAGTCCGGTAATCAAAATTGACTGAAGAACAAAAGTATTGGCATCAAAATATACTTAAAGCACTCACGCAAAAAATACCTCAAAATTGTACTTGAGTAAATGTACTTAGTTACTTTACACCACTGCACAAACCCATAGAAGTACGTCAAACACGACGAGCTGATCTGGATCATGGTTGTAATAGAGCCTGCTCAGACATTCACAGCACTGTGTGGGGGGAAAGAAGGCGTGCATGCATTGTGATGCATGCATGATTAGGTGGCCATTCAACTGCATAATGAATTTGTTTTTGGCCTAAAACAATCTTTTTATGCAATATGGCAAGCATTCCTGAAAAGAAATGACCTCGTCCTCTTCAACACAAGACCTTGCTTCACCAATACCTGTTGCGGGAGCACGTCCATGAATACAGATTTGTTCTTAGTTCTTCTAGTAGAATACATAACAAGCACGCATGGCACACGCGCGCGCGTGCACGCACACGCACACACACACACACACACACACACACACACACACACACACACACACACACACACACACACACACACACACACACACACATTAACATAACCATTGATTTCGTTTAATCAAGTACCAAGCAAGTACCATGAGGAGTGGGGACTGGGGACACTAGACTGGGGATACAAAATGTGTGAAATTTATGAATACACAGATTTATATTTTAATGAAAGCCAAACTTGCCCCCTCTTGCCCTGTTCTTATTTGGTAAACTTTCAAAGTGTTCTGTAAAGGATGTAGATGTAATACCCTGAACAACATTTTTATAAAGCAATGAATTGATTAAATAGATTGTATTTTTTTTTATATATATATTTGACTAAATAGATGAATATGAATGAACCCATTCTAGTCTAGGAGGCAGCCAAGAGGGCGGAACCAAAGAGTACACCAGCCATACGTCACTGATCACAAATGATCCAGTTCTAGGCTCGCTCAAAGGTTCTCAACCTGTGGGTCGGGACCCCCAGGGGGATCCACACATGATTTTGGGGGGTCCCCAAATGAGTAAAGTGAAAATGTAAGGAATTTTAATACCTAAAACCTAAAAATATTGAAAAATAGTAAACAAATGAAATGGAAAAAAGCCCATTACTGCATCAAAAGTAATCATCAAACACTACTATAAAAAACTGGTCAAACATTGGCTAAATTCGTAAAATAATATAAGAAAGAATTTACGCAACACCTCGCGTTGCAAGGCGTTGTGAGCTTGTGAGCATGTCAATTGGTGAACAAAAGAAAGGATTTCAGCTTGTAGTCACGACGCAATAACTTTTTTAATAATTATTATTTAAGACACCAACGATTCAATAAAGTATGTCTTCTTCAGGGAGGTAATTGCTGTTTCTAACTAGGACGGTAGCTCACTTCAGTTTAATAGATAATAAAGCTTTCAGGTGGAAGAAATACAAAGGCACTCGTAAGAAAAGTAAAACTCCTTTACTGAAATGGCTAGTACTTCATAGAACAAAATCCACAGTTAAAATCCATGCCAAAATTTTAAATTGATTTTAAAGGAGCTATAGTCAACTTTTTCATTGTAGGTGTACATCCTAGTCTACAGGCTAGGATGTAAACAAAGTACGGGCCCTGTAAATGTAAACAAAGGGCCAAAATGATTATTTTATCATTATTTTACGCCTTTTGTGGTCATTTTTTAATTGAAACACATATATGAAGCTTATTTTTTTATAAAATATTTTCGAAACATTATTTTTATTTTAGCATCCGTTTTTCAAGAAAAAGTTGACTATAGCTCCTTTAACTGGTAAATGATGAACTAGCTATTTCATTGAAGCTGGATTTCTTCTTCTTCGCGCTTTTATAAGAAAAGAGCACCTTCCAAGATTGTTTTATCTTTCACCAATTCTCTTTTCTTTCACACCGCAGCCCTAACCCACTTTTTCCACCATGTGTCATGTGAATGTATTATGAAGATGAAGATTTTAAAAAACTTTACTGTGGGGGCGCCCGCTGGCCTAGTGGTCAAGGCGCATACCACATACTAGGCTATGATGCCTGCTGGCGTCGCCGGTTAAATTCCCGATCCAGACGACCTTTGCCACATGTCATTCCCCATCTCTCTCCCCATTTCCTGTCAGTCTACTATCCTATCAAATAAAGGCATAAAAAGCCCAAAAACAAACTTTACTGTGGCTACTTACAACCACAACAGCTGAAGTTCTTGTTTATGTCTGTCTATCAGTCATTGTTTCAGTGACGCAACACCTTCGGTCGCTTTATTCTTTCTCCCAAATGAAGTCAGTGACAGTCGGTCGGTTTCTAAACTTTCTACAGCTAGCATGGTTAGTCTGGTTACGCCCCCACTCCATCTCCATCGCTCCTCATTGTAAGCAACAGATGATTCGGACGGAGAATCGGATATTCCTACAGCGTGGAAATCACTGTGTGTGCACGTAACAAAACAAAACACATTCTAGCGAGCAGGCGCTGCAGCCTCGCTAGACCTACAGTGGTCTACGTTACTGACACCTTTGTGACCCATAGCAAGCTGTTACCATAGGGGGAGCCATTTTACAGGAGACCCATAGACCAAGGAGAGCATGAAAAGACGGGTGGCCCAATTATACTTCGTCGCACGCCGGTGTGTGACGCATCAAGTTGTGGTGTCCCAAAATCAAGGAGCGGCACGGTAAAATGCATATACTGTAGGGGAAACACTGGTGTGTGTGTGTGTGTGTGTGTGTGTGTGTGTGTGTGTGTGTGTGTGTGTGTGTGTGTGTGTGTGTGTGTGTGTGCGCGCGCGCTGTGTGGCACACCTGACTGAGTAGTTGTTGATTGGCGCGACAGACTGACAACTCCTGGGGTTTCTCATATTAAAGGAGTAGTTCACCCCCAAAATGACTTTTTTTCTATTGATTAGTCATGCCATGGAGACTAGAGTTCAATAATATTTTTTGGTTTTTGTCACATTCCTAAGACAAAAATGTGATAACAATAAATTTACCCCCATTCGTTCCGGATGGTGACCCGTTTCGAAACGGGTCACCATCCGGAATCAATGGAGGTAAATTTACTCGAATCAAATTTTTGTCTTAGGAGTGTGACAAAAACCAAAAAATATTATTGAACTCTAGTCTCCATGGCATGACTAATCAATAGAAAAAAAGTCATTTTGGGGGTGAACTACTCCTTTAACTCTGCAGCCTACGTCGCAACTACACTCATCCTGTTCACGGTGTGTGTGTGTGTGTGTGTGTGTGTGTGTGTGTGTGTGTGTGTGTGTGTGTGTGTGTGTGTGTGTGTGTGTGTGTGTGTGTGTGCGCGCGCACACGTGTGTGCCTGTGTGTGAGAGAGAGATAGAGGGGAGAGAGAGCACATGAGAGAGAAAGTGGGCAGGCGAGGCAAGCATGGGCACATGCCTCCAGATCTGAATTAGGTCATCCGTGCTCCTGGGAATGGATCAACAGGAGTGACAAAAATGGAGAGTTTAAGATAAAAGAGAGAGAGAGAAGGACATGGAAAAAACACATCCATGAAATGTAACGGCAGAGAGGAAGAGAGGTATGATTATGTTTGACCTTGTGGTGCACGTGTTGAATTGTGACCCGTGGGTTATGCAAACCTCCAATTTAGAAAGATTTGGGATCGGATGTGATTAGCTTTCAGGACTAATGTCCTATATAGTTAATTGTTACCACGGGACATTTGTAATATTAATGACAAATTCACATGGGAAAAGCTTGGAAAAGTTAGTGAGTGAAAACTCCATTGACATGGAAAACTATGTTCCTTTTTGTTGCGTTTGTCAAAGGGGGGCATCCTTGGTTATAGGCTGACATGTTTAACTTTAAACAGAAAGTGATAGGATTACACCAACACCCCGTACTGCGTGTAGGCAAATAGACTACTGACAACATAAAGCTGGGACTAGCACAGCCCTCTGAAAGCACTTGAGAGTATCTTCTTTGGACTTTCTTTCCTTTCTTGTAACGTCCACTGCTTCCATGTTTAATGGAGAAGAGAACAGTGGCAAAGCCGCTTCCACACAAACGAGGTCGAATCAAGGTCGATTTTCACCATGAATAAAAGCTTCAACCTGTATGAATGAGGGCGGCAAAATATTCACCAATGCATTATTCAAATCGTTTATTGTGGGTTGTTAAGGACCTCTAGAGAAAGACAAAATGTTCTGATTTCTAACATGAATGCTATCATGGTTTTGAATGAGAGAGAACAGGTGATCCAGGCAGACAGTTTAAAAGGGAGGAATAAGCCTGTATTACATGTTTTGACCAACATCAGGGCATGTATTGAAAAAATACAAGCAAACACACTCAATATATAGACTGCTGGGACAACTGGGCAATCAGCAAGTGTCGACAATTAAGGTGGGGCCTGATCGTGTAATTACACAGGAATATCAGCACACCTGTGTGCGTTAGGCGATCAGCCCCTCTTGTGAGTGATTTTATATGTTCAATACTCAATAGAGTGTCATTATTATTGTGGCATTGATTAAAGTGTCTGGCTATGGGGTAGTTGAAATTATTGGTGCAAATGGCATACTTGTGTTCAGCCAGACTGTCACGAAGGCGGTGCTTAGTCCTGCCAACATAGAAAACTTTAGGGCATGTGCACGTAAAGGCGATAAATTAAATGAGTTGTATTACAATGAATAAAGTCGTTAATTTTGTGTGTTTTCTGTGTTCTCAAATCAATACATGTTTTTGACTATGAAATATTCGCACAATGAGGACAGTTCATGCACTTATACATTCATTCCAATAAGTTTGTTAAGACACGTCTCCTTTTTAACTCTCCCCACGCTTTGAACGTTAACGTTCGCCCCATTTTTTACAGAACCTCGATGCCAATACGGCGCTCGTTCGGTTCGTTCGTCTGATGACTGTAAGCTGATGAGGGGTCGCGCGGCCGTGTACTGTAAACCCATTTTCCGCGGTGATGGTGTAAAATATCCATTATGCGTTACATCAACGGAGAACAATTCACTTCCTTGTTGATTTCCTCTGGCCCGGAGGCTCTGTAGCCAGTGACTGCTCTGAATGTACGGCAACACATAGCAGGACAATTCACATTCATTCTCGCATGAGGCCGCCCTCTGCTGCCTGGCAGACCAAAGTGCACTATTGCACAATAAAAAAAAATAAAAAAAAAATAAAAAAATGTCTGTCTGTCTATCTACTATAATGTCGCAAAGGTAAGCCGCTTTTTGATGGCACCAGACCCAATAAATAAATAAATAATATGGCAGTAGGAGAGTTAAAGGGAGCTAGATGGCTGTGCATCAGTTTATCGTGTAAGGTGGGAGCTCTTCAGAAAGAAAATACAGGGGGTTCGGGAAACACAACTCTGAGGGTAGGATCGCTCTCAATGATAGCCCAGTTACTTTTTATAATGTGTTGGACATTAGAAGCCACGGTACGGTATTGGCTAACATAGAAAGGACGGGACTGCAAAGTAGCCGGCCTCCGTTTCTTTTTAGATAGAGGCGCGATTAATATCATAGGCTCTATTGCGTGCCTGAGCCACACAGCCCGGTTTATAGCCGCTCTCATTAAATCGGTTGGTCATATCAGTGGCTTTTTGGTGAAAATCAACAGGCCTATCACAAATACGGTGTAGCCCAAAGGGGATAATTTTTTATGAGATGAGGTAGGTGAAAAGAGTCAGCCCTCAGTAGTGTGTTTCGCGATGTTTTCTTTCCTATACAAGATAGTGTGGAGAATACCTGATTAATGCTTAATGGAAATTAATGCTTTGTTGCGAATACTCTATTGTCAGTCTAATGTTGTCATTTAACCCATTCAGGCCGGGAACACATTTTGCTGTTTGGGAGGGTACATGTACAGTAGCAACATATTTGTTTTGTAGGCTAATTTCTGATTTAGCCCTATTCTATAGGTTAGGTCTAAATGGGTTAAAGAATTTAGATACCTGTGAAACTCCAGGAGTTGAGTCTCAGACTCATTAAATATCATCAACAAATCATCAATATACCTGCCAAAAAAAAGTAATACAATTAAACCAAGGATTAGTTGGATTTAAAACAAGTCCCATTAGCCCAAATAAAGACAAGCTTAATTAGTGGTGAAACACGAGCCCACAGGTACACCAATCAGTTGTTTATAAATTTCGGACAATAATCGCATCATTTTTAGACAATTCATCAATTGTTACACGTCAAATTAGGTCTGTTCACTACATCAGGAGTATCACTGAATAATTTATCAATATCATGATCAACCTTTTTAGTGCAAGCAATTAAAGAAGGATTAGAAACCTTGGGTCTAAACAATGAGTGGAGATCCGGTTGTTCAGAGCTACAGATCTGACCGCTATGCCCATATATGGTCATTAGAGTTCTCAAATTCGGCCCGAACCCGACCCTACCCGACCCGACCCGACGTTATCGGGCCGAGCCGGGCCCAAAAATTATAATAATTAGTCGGGCCGGGCCGGGCTCCGGGCTCCGTCACTCAAGCAACAGAGAACATGCGCATATCGCTGGCTGCCTGTCTTCAGCGCAGCACTGAAACCTGCCTAAGTTCCTAACCAATGGACCAAGGATAATCGGTGACGCATACGGAAGTATAGTCTATCAGTCTCATAGAGCAGTCTGGTTGTTGTGATGACGTCACAATCGAAACCTTTGGATATACGGAAGTCTGTCACAGGCAGCGAGTCAGCGTTAGCTCTGTGTGATCGAGCGGCTACGATGAAAGTTTGGAGCTGCATGTTAAATTAAAAGGCAGCAGGCAGTTTTACAAGTTTGTAATAAGTTATAAATCCAAGAAAAGTACATTCAAAGCGGAACCAACCTGGATATTATTGACAAGGACTTAAGAGGATTGTATTAACAACAACATCAACATGACCAACCTAAAAGCACCATACGTTGACATCCTCTTACCTTATAGAGACGATCATCTCGGCTGGTAAGATATTATTAATTCCATTATGCTTTCTGGTTAATCAAGTGTCCTTTGCTGCTGCTGTGTGCATTTATATTAAAGGGTTTACAGCCGCAGCGCTTCGCTTATTACGTGCCTAAGTTGTATATGTTTAAGCATGGTGATCAGGTGGTGTCGTGCACTAAACAACAGATCTGCAAGCCCAGAATGCAAGCCAGATGAACACGTTTTGGGTTTATAGATCTGCCGAGCCTGCGTTTGATGCGTGACCGTTGAAAGGACGAAACATAAATCACGCAGGCAGCGACAACGGCAGGGAGAGAGAGGATGAGAGCTGTATGATTGAGATTGACTGTTGACAACAACAGGGATTTAACGTTAGCACATTTTGTGCAGAACCTTGCATGTTTCATGAACAATTTAACATGTGAAGTTGCCATTTCGCCAACTATTATATGTCCGTTCTCTCACTGTTGTAATTTGAGACACAGTACTGGTGCTGCCAGCTGCCTACTGGCGACGTTTTTTCTCTCTCTCTCTCTCTCTCTCTCTCTCTCTCTCTCTCTCTCTCTCGGGCTTTCGGGTTTTCGGGCCGAAAATGATGATAATTGTTAGGGTCGGGCCGGGCTTCGGGTCGGCCCACTCGGGCCCAGTTAGGGCCGGGCCTTAATTTTCAGGCCCGTTGAGAACTCTAATGGTCATGTGAATGTATGGGACCGACCGTCTTCAAACTCGGCACACGCATTGGCAGGACTCGAGGGAGTGCGGTGCCTGCCGCCAAGTCATTCGGATATGCCGTTCCGACTGATAGTATGTCCATATATGGGCATATATGTATCGATATCCAGTTGTCCAGAAGCACTGTTCCAACCAATATGCCCATATATGGGCATGCCAATACACAGGGGTATGGGTATCTATCTATAAATGCGACAAATCTCTGTCTGTCTGTATGTAATCCGCGTATCTCGAGAACCGTTCGTCCCACCGGCTTCAGATTCGGCACGCGCGTTCCCCGCTGCGGCGCGGAGTGCAGTACCGGGCCTCGACTCGACCCGACGCACGGTTTTCCCAAACCGGCGCAAAACGTTCGGAATCTCCTTATGCGGAGCTGATTGTTGACATCAGGCTGATCTGGAGGAAATTGGCGCAAGCGCTGACTCATTGTGACATCACTTCATAAAAGGCTCTGACATCACGTACGCCACATGAGTCAATGGGCATAAATGGACACAGGCAAACAGATGGTCAAAACGGGTCCTATGACAACAGGTATAATGGGGTTTGCATTAAAGGGGGAACCGGCACTGTGTCTGCAACACAGTCGGAGGCACAGACAGATAGAGAGATCTCCATAATGGGCATAAAGGGACACAGACAAACAGATACAGAGATCTCCATATATGGGCATAAAGGGACACAGACAAACAGATACAGAGATCTCCATATATGGGCATAAAGGGACACAGACAAACAGATACAGAGATCTCCATATATGGGCATAAAATGGATGCAGACAGACAGATACATATATCTCCATATATGAGCATAAATGGACACAGGCAAACAGATGGTTAATACGGGTCCTACCGAGATCTCCATATATGGGCATAAAATGGACGCAGACAGACAGATAACTCCATATATGGGCATAAATTGACACAGGCAAACAGATGGTCAAAACGGGTCCTACAGAGATCTCCATATATGGGCATAAAATGGACGTAGACAGACATATATCTCCATATATGGGATTATGGGCATAAATGGACACACACAAACAGATGGTCAAAACAGATCCTATGACAACAGGTATAATGGGGTTTGCATTAAAGGGCGGGGCATTCATTCCCTATTTACATTGTTCCCGAGTTGGCCAGGGCGCCGACTAGACGCTCGGGCGGCCGAGCTTCTAGTATACAAATTACATCTCGTAGGCAGACAAATACAGAGATGTCCACGTAATGGGCACCAAAGGGACACAGACGGTAACATGTCATTAGGTCGAACACCCTTTGGATCGACCACCAAGTTCCAAACCCTAATCCTAACCTCAGTAAAACTATGCCTAACTCTAACCCTAACCCTAAACCTAACCTCAGTAACCGTGACGCGGGTGATTATCTAACCTGCCGACGCTCACGGGTGATTATCTAACCTGCCAACGCTGTTCGACCCAACGGGAGTTCGACCTATGGGGCAGTCCCCGACACGGACAATCCAACGGGTAAAGGCCCCTGACACAATATTGGTCAGATTGTTGGTGCAACATAGGTGTGAGGGCCCTCTAATAGGTGAAAATGTTCAAAAGTGTTCAAATGTTCAGAGATAACAGATCCACAATGTGTCGCATCATGGTGCATATTGTGAGCTTGTACACAAAGAAAAGTGTTATGTAAGATTTAGGGCATGAGATGGTAAAGCAACATTCAGGTTAAAAACTATTCATTCATTTTGTAATAGCTCATTCACACAGGCTGATGCTTTTATCCACTTGTGAAAAATCGACCTTGTTTACAGTATGTGGAAGCAGCTGTGCCACTCTTCTCTTTTTCAACTTGAAGAAGCCTTTGCTTCTGCAAACTTACATTCCAAGTCCAGCTCATACTTTGACTATTGGTTACATGACTAAAGTGGTTAAAGGACAACTTTGGTTTTTTAATTAGAGAAAAGAAAAAGTGAGTGTTAAAATGTTTTCATTTACTTTGTTCTAACGTTTTAGCACGTTTAGCGTGCTAAAACGTGGGGGCATGTGTACGCATGGGGGCATGTGTGCAAGTGGCTAAATATGTCTTTTTAGACACAATAACCCTGCAATTTCTTTATTGCTATTTACAGTAAACCCAGAAGTCACATCTGCCCATGAAAGATTGCGGTGCATCTTGGAAATGGGCTTATGCTGTGTAAAAATACATATTTAGCCACTTACGCATGCCCCCAGCCACTGAAATCAAAATAATTAAAATCTCTAAAACGATAGAATGGAATAAATGAAAACATTTTAAAGCTATACTGTGTAAGTTGCTAAACTAGTGGTCAGTAGCGGTATTGCATTTTCCGGCCGTTTTTCGCCCGGTGTCGCCGCGGACCACCGGAGCGGGGCCGCAAACCACCGCGGGACCCACCGCGACCGATACGAATCCGTAGAGGGGTAGAATGTAATTTTCTGACCAGGATTTGGGGAGTAAGAGGCAAGAATCCTTCACCATCGTAAACACTGTTGCTGAGGGAGGCTACTTCCTGAAGAGACGGCAAGACACGCTGTGATTGGCCAGTAGTGTATCATGTGTGTATGATCCGCGATGTGATTGGCCAACGTATACACAACGTATACAGATGATGCAGATGACGTAATTTTGCCGCGAAATCCGGACCCCGGCCAGGATCATAGAAAACATATTTACAGAAGGCTTTAGGGGCTGAAATTAACGGAGTGGGTGTTCTAAAACTTTAGCGATTTAATATTCAGGACAACTTTAAGATTTGTTTTATAAAAAAAGTTACATAACTCTCATCTTTTATATTCTTTAATTACTATCTAAAATATGAACCCTTGTTGTAAAAAAATCAAAGTTTTCCTTTAAATTGCTACTTATTTTGCTGGGGGGGGGGGGGTCTTGAGCTGTCAAAGTGGTCAAGAGGGCAGGACGTGTCTTCCAAAATGAGACGCATATTAATGCATTAGATTTAGAAGAGATTTGACAGATGATGTGTTCTGTGTATGAGTTGGAGGTCAGCATTTCAAGCTTCACGAACAACGGTAAGATGAAGCATTGGTTTAGAAATTGCCAGAGACACATTTTGTTTTATATTGTCCCACATACCGCCCTGAGACACAGTGGTTGGGTGTTCATTCCCAAGCCGAGACATACTGTACCAAAGACTATAAAAAGGGTGCCCACTGCCCACTGCCCACTGCCTCTCTGCTTGGCTTTCAGTCTCAAGGTTGGGGGTAAGTTCCTTCAACAAACTAGTGCCATGCCAGGGCACGTACAGTACATTAGCTACCTCGTGCTACAGAAATGGTTGAACTGTATGGCATATTGTTGCAATGAATGGTTAAATCTACTTTGACGTGAGTGTTCCTGACTGAAACATAAGTTATAGAAAGGCTCCTGACCTATATATATATATGGCCCACATGTTGGTTCCCAAGGCTTCTTACATCAAACTCCCAATACACCTGCTACATGTAGGAACATATACTGTATACTGTATTATTGAGTAACACACGCGCGCGCGCACACACACACACACACACACACACACACACACACACACACACACACACACACACACACACACACACACACACACACACACACACACACACACACACACACACACACACACACACACACACACACAGAACTGATAATGTTACTACAATTTCACCATCATTATTTTTAGTAGCACATACTGAATAAAAACTACCGTATGAATGTTTGAATGGTTAATACTACTATTAACTAGTATGCTATGAAGTAGCATTACAACCACAATGTAACAAAACTGTAAATTTTAATCATTGCATCATTGGTTTTCTTCAATAAAAAAAGGTAGTCGACATTTTCCATCATAGTTTTAGTCGATAATATATTACTTGGAACCCACTATAATGCAAAACACTGTGAGTACAATGTTTACACAAATTGGCACAGTGGCCCATCAGTTCATGTGCAAGTAATTTTAAGTACCACCCGCCACTATCAACCACGATATGCATCTAATTTGGGCAGTTGAGACATTGCTTTTTCCCTCTTTTTTTTCTTATGTCTTCTGGTCATGATTCACTAGGAGGCTGGATGGCTTGGTTCCAGGCTTAAAGGAGTAGTTCACTCCCAAAATGACTTTTTTTCTAATAATGCATTCGGGTCTCCATCCGGAATCAATGGGGGTACATTTATTGTAATCAAATTATTGTCTTAGGAATGCAACAAAAAACTAAAAGTATTATTGAACTCAAGTCTCCATGGCATGAGTAATAATTAGAAAAAAATTCCTTTTGGGGGTGAACTACTCCTTTAAAATAATGTATACTACATTTTGAGGGGGAATGAATTGGTTTTCTATCTGTGGCACACAAAATGGCCACCACTGCTATACCCTATTGAATGGAGCAATTCAAGATATGGGGTTAGTGCTTTTAAGACAAAGTTATATCAGCTTTCAAACCAATGTGATGTGGCCAATTCCTCCCAAAAACCTACGCCCAGAGGAAGAATCTTCATCTAATTTAAGCAAAAGAAGTCAAACCAACAGGACATGCATAGCCTATTTTACATACCGGTACGATACAGGCATGAATATTTCATTGCATCGAGTTCCCTTTGAACAGTGTCTGCAACAACATGATTTAATAAGCATTTTGAAAACTCGGGTCCCAAACAGGTGTGAAAACATGTCAAAGCTGGACGATGATAATATTGATGACGTGTTCAAATGATTCAGTGGACGGCAGCTACACGGCAAATTCCCACTGAAAAACCTGGATATTGTTTATCCCATTTTATTGTATTTTAGTACCGGGTATTTAGTATTTAGCTACTTTTCACTACTTCTGTCATGTCATGAATACTAACACATACACACAATAACCCATGGCACTCTTTGACCTCCACGTTGCTAATAAACAATCAGACTGGACTTGGTTGACATAGAATGTGGATCTATGAAGACGTAGAAGCCAATCATGTGGATAATGTGTTGCCTGCCCGTATCCCATGGGCCCCTGGAGATACCAAAAGGTCCGGGGATCCTGTCTTGTTTCAATGCAGCCCATACATCTTCATAAAATAAATGGGAATACATGAGAGAGAGAGAGAAAGGGAGGAATGGATAAGGAGCAAGGTATTGCGAGAGTGTACTCTGAATATTTGGTTGCGCATCAAGTTGACAAATCCAGAATAGCCGATCTACAAACTCACATCACGTCACGCCGCGATGCTCCGGGAGCTTGTATATCTGCTGTTTTCCTAGTGTGACGCGGGTGCGGAGACTAATTTAAATCCGGCACACTGTATATGTGTGGGGAGATGAAGAGAAGACTGGATCGTGGGGCCAGAAAAATAATGGGGGGAACATTCACAGGAGAAATGGGAGACAGAGCCTTAGGTGACAACGCATGGGAGGGGGGGAGAGAATGAAAGGAGCGAGACGGAGAGAGAGAGAGCGACAACGAGAGGCGGGGAAGAACAGCGCAGAGGGCATGGAAGAGAGAATAATTCTGTGAGAAAGTCAGCTCTGGGTGCATGCGTGCACCGCACGCGTCACAGAGACAGGGAGAAAGACTGGGAGACAGACACATACTTTTGTGAAATATTCAGTGTGATGGAGGACTTAGAGATGTGAATCCCTTCCCAAGAGAAAGTAAGGGAAGGAGGAGATGAGGAGAGGAGCAGAGCGGAGCGGAGAGGAGAGCGGTGATTGAAGTTTTTGATAGGAGTCATAGGAATGGAGAGCGTTATAACAGAGAGAGAGAGAGAGAGACTGCAGCTGCGAAGGCCCAGTGTAGGACTGACTGGGTCCCATCTATTTTTAAACAGTGTGTGGGTACACTGCTCTCACCTTACAGTATCCAATTGTACCTGTGGAGTGCGCCGGAGGTGTGTTTATGTATAGGATTTTCTACAGAGTTACTGGACCATTTTAGGATGATGGTGGATGAGAGCAAGTAGCCGCAGGCTGTGAAACCAGGTGAGGTTTGTACAGTATATGAAATGGTAAACGGTGCATTTACTGCACACACTACAGTGCCATTATCCAAAGCGCATTATGGGTCCAGCGTTCACCAATTCACACACATATTCACACAAGTGGCAGAGGAAACCACGCAAGGCACCACCAGCCTGCTCATTGGGAGCAGTCAGGGGTTCTGTGTTTTTTGGACAATTGAATCGAAATCAACCCAGGGCTTCGGGACCGAGGATACTGTGATCGCTACATGACCTTTGACCTAGGCACTGCATCTTGTTTGTTAATGACTGGAGAATGTGTGTTGGGAAAAGGTGTCCGTAAACCCAGTGGTTCCCAAACCTTTTAGCTCAAGACGCAAAAGAGAAATTTGCCATTTGAAAATAGCAGATCTACAAGCTCACAACGCGGCGTGAAGTGAGTTTGTAGATCGGTTATTTTCACTACTTCTTATTTTTTTTTTTCTAATTTATGGAATGTCTTAGATTTTTGTATTTTCTTTTTTTATATTTATTCATGAAATTCTTTTGAAAATCATTGATTATTTTTTCATTCATGAAAACGGGTCCCGACCCACTGTTTGGGAAAAGCGCTTGAAATGAGCTTGTAGATCTGCTATTTCTATTTAAAACATGATTTTGTTTCAAATCTTTATATGTTTTTTTTAAGCGTTTTTTAACATTTTTAACTAAAAACTTGACTTTGAGCACCACCGACATCCTTTTTTTTTCAGAGATGTGTTAGGATTTAGTTAGTCTCGCGTAGCCAGACAACTATTCCACAATCTCCGAATGCTATATAGAGTCTGGAACGGCCGTTCCCGAACGGCGAGTATCGGAAGTAGCCACTGCTGCACTGAACTGTAGTCCCACAGGAAACATAACAGAAACACAATAGCTCAGACAAAGTCATTCGAGCGGCCTATTCTTGTTATGGGTGTATAGTTTAAGAAAACGTTTGAAAACATCCTGGAGGTAACACCAATAACACCAGAGAAAGACGAAATAACGCCCCCAGAAATATTGAAAGGAGACATAACGCTTCCAGTAGGACATGTTATTGCTACTGCACCAAGGGAGCGGTTGCGTCACATCCGCTTTATCTCGCACTCATCGTTTCTATTTCTGTTTGCCTGACTGTATGCCGGGAGCATTTGCCCAAATCGCGGAGGCAACAGTCTGGCCACGCGAGACTAGGATTTAGTAGACATTTGCAGAATCTGCCTCAAGGCCTTAATGGGTTAAAACACAGGCAAGCACACACACACACGCGCGCACACACACACACACACACACACACACACACACACACACACACACACACACACACACACACACACACACACACACACACACACACACACACACACACACACACACACACACACACACACACACACACACACACACACACACACACACACACACACACACACACACAGAAAGATGCTGCCACATTCTAAACACACTCAAGTGACTAT
Organism: Nannobrachium achirus; assembly: GCF_963921795.1. Taxonomy (NCBI): domain Eukaryota; kingdom Metazoa; phylum Chordata; class Actinopteri; order Myctophiformes; family Myctophidae; genus Nannobrachium; species Nannobrachium achirus. Next base: position 21,435,271 of record NC_137818.1, read on the forward strand.
AAATACGCCGTGGAGGAAACAATGGTTTTCTGGAGTAGCTGGATAAACAGGTCAGAGCCCAGGCAGAGAGTGTGCTCAGTCTCCCATTTAGCATTTTTTTGCCCATTGTTGCGACCGTCAGTTCCCGCAGTTACAATGAAAACCTCCACCGGCTGTCAGTCAGTCTGTCAGTCACATCACACTTTTGCCCTACTCATATCTCCGCCACCGTTGCCCCTATCCATGCCAAACTTTGCACACACACTCCTTGGCTGCCAAACCACAACCTCATTTCTCACATGGCCCTCTTCTAGCGCCACCATGAGGCCGATTCTTGCTAAACACATTTTTTGACACTGTTCCTACAGATTTTGGCCTAAAATCACGCAACTTGGATGGCAAATCACAACCTCCGCACCTGATTTCTCACATGCCTCTCTTCTAGCGCCATCATCAGGCCGATCTTTGCAAAACACATTTTTGAACACTGCTCCTACAGTTTTTGGCCTAAATCATGCAAATTGGATGGCAAATCACAACCTCCGCCCCTGATTTCTCACATTCCCCTCTTCTAGCGCCACCATGAGGCCGATTTTAGCAAAACACATTTTTGGACACTGCTGCTACAGATTTTGCCCTAAAATCACGCAAAGCGGCACACAGTATCTCTAAAGTCATGTCATCACCATGGAACTGTCCCATTTCCCATATTCCCTCCTGATTGCCTGATTAGGGAGTCTTACTGTTTTTTTTAGCTCTTTCGCTGCTGACTAGGACAGTTGTCAACCACCCACCCATCCTCAATCCCTTCCTCAACCTGCCAGTAGCACTGCTCAAGTAGAGCTATTTCCATAACACCTGTCACTATTCCTGTTTCTCCGTATATTTATTTGGAGATACATAAAAAAATGTGTGTGTGTGTGTGTGTGTGTGTGTGTGTGTGTGTATATGTGTATGTGTGTGTGTGTGTGTGTGTGTGTGTGTGTGTGTGTGTGTGTGTGTGTGTGTGTGTGTGTGTGTGTGTGTGTGTGTGCGTGTGCGCGTGCGTGAGTGCGTGCGTGCATGCATGCGTGCTGGAGACATTCTCAGAGGGTGGTTTGCGTCCCTAGAGAGCTTGTGTCATTGAGAGAGCACGCTGTGTCTCTTTCTCTCCCGCTCACTCACACACACACACGCACACATGCACACAAAGATGTGTTTGTGCACCTGCTTTCTTGTATATGATTCTATTATGAGCATGTACAGTATGTGTATGTGAGAGATAGAGAGCAAGAGGGCAAGTGACCACATACTCTGCTGCGGCATGTGCAAACCTCAACACCAGTGTGTGTGTGTGTGTATTAGGCCTGTCCTCTAAAGATCGACGAATCGACGCGTCGCTTTAAGCCCCGGGAATCGACGCCAATTGTTTGAGTCGAGGAGTCGAAAATATATATTTTTTTATATCACCAGTTAGCCTACTACTGCAGTGCACTGCTGGACTGGTGTCATGTACTTCCAATTGAGAGATGTAGCAATTGGCGAACAGTCATTTATTGTCTCGCACTATACTAGCGTAGGGGTGAAAGTGAGACGGAACGGCCAGAACCGCCGCATCGTTAAAACATTCGGAGCCGGGACAGTGTTCCGTTAAGAGGAGAAGCACGCTGTCAAAATCCCATATTAAATAACCTGCCACAGCACAAACGCACGTCCACGAAGTAATTAAACAATCTACTAAAGTCAAATTAACATACACAAGTGTAGGCTACTAGTTACATTTTCTAATTAAAGTGCTTCTGAATTGTTCCAGTGTTGTAAGTAATCCATGATGATGTTTGTTTCGCTGTGTTTGCGTCCATGACATGTCCACACTGACTGCTGGCTCTAGCGGGAGCTGTGCCTCCCGCTTTTTATGATCCGTTTCTGAAATGAATCCGTTCTCGACACCGACTCATTACTCTGTCAGTGAATGGTGTCCCGCGACTGCGGACTGGATCCCATCGTTCATTTAAAAGAGCCGTTCAAGAGAGCGGAATCGTTCGCGAATGTCTCATCTCTACTGCACGGCAGTGCACCGAGACGGGGCAGAGTTGAACAGCGGAGATGTTTTATTTGTTTTAACGGTGTTGTACATTGCTATGCAGATAACGTTTGTGCTCGCGCACCGATATCACCGAAAACACCGTGTATTCAATTCATCTTAATGTATTATTGTGTTATGTTGATGTGGACGTTTAAAGCAACACTTTTTTTTTGATTTTTTTTAATTTTTACACAAAGTAGACTAAAACGATTCGTCGACGCGTCGGAAAGAACCCCTCGACTCGAATCGACTTCAAAAACCCCGAGTCGAGGACAGCCCTAGTGTGTATATCATCTATAACAGGGGTGGGCAACTTTGATGATGGAGAGGGCCACTACATTTTCACACTCACTCCAGAGGGCCACAATGCATATACATAGCAAAAATAGCCGATCTACAAGCTCAAAATGCGTCGCAGGGCGACGCGTTTTGAGCTTGTAGATCTGCTATGTTTTGCTATTTTTGAATTGGAATCCCGAAAAGTAACTTTTCTTTCTTCTTTCGTTTTAAAATTTCAAATGCATTTATATGTTCTTATGTTAACCTTATGGACTTAAATACAAATACATTGGACATAAAAAATACAATAACATTTTAATACTAGTCATTAAGCTACTAATATAGACTGAAGTAATTAAAGCTGGTCATTATTCCATGTTTGGAATTGTAACAGCTGAAATCAATAATATATCAGTACTCAATATTAACCTGCGGGCCGCATTAAGTGAAGGTGGGGGCCGCATGTGGCCCCCGGGCCACCAGTTGCCCATGTATGATCTATAATATGTCTCTCTCTCTCGCTCTCTCGCTCTCTCGCTCTCTCTCTCTCTCTCTCTCTCTCTCTTTCTCCCATCAAGGCAAAACACATGAATCCTATCAGTGCTCCACAGGAGGTCTCAATGAACACCTGCAGCAGCCGCATATCATATACCCAGTTTCCTCACTTCTTGCAGTCATCTTTCTTGTAGGAGCGCAAGATAATAGCCAGAGTGAGGAAACAGGGGGAGAATGCATGGCCAGAGGGTTAAGGGTGACAGGAGAGGAGGAATCGGAGAAGACGAGACGAGGCTTGATTTTTATTTCAGGAGTCAGACAGAATGAGAACGCGCCCTCAATGAGGAATCTGCTTCTGTCTTTAACCATCTCAGTATTAAACTCATCCATCCTGGAGAGAGAGGGAGAGAAAGAGAGAGAGAGAGAGAGAGAGAGAGAGAGAGAGAGAGAGAGAGAGAGAGAGAGACGGAGACGGAGAGAGAGAGAGAGAGAGAGAGAGAGAGAGAGAGAGAGACAGAGACGGAGAGAGAGAGAGAGAGAGACAGAGACAGAGAGAGAGAGACGGAGAGAGATGGGGGTGAGTGAGAGCCACTGTCTGAAAAGAGACGGGCGACTCTGTGTGTGTGTGTGTGTGTGTGTGTGTGTGTGTGTGTGTGTGTGTGTCTGCAAAACAGTCATCCTTCACCTGTAGCTAACAGAGATCTTGGGCTTGCATAATGTAATGTGATAGGGCAAAGCTTTCTTTTAGGACCATGGCTGTGCCAATAAACACCCAAATCATATTCAAACCTCCTTTTGCTCTCCTCCTTTCTCCTCTCGATCCTTTCCAACCCTCCATGTGAGGAGTTGGTGGAGATTTACGCACACGCGCGCACACACACACACACACACACACACACACACACACACACACACACACACACACACACACACACACACACACACACACACACACACACACACACACACACACACACACACACACACACACACACACACACACACACACACACACACACACACCAATCATCAAGGACCCAAGCCATCCCAACCACAGACTGTTTTGAGATGTTGCCGAAAGGAAAACAGCTACGCCTCCTACACAGTCTCAGAGAGCCGCCGGCAACAGACAGCGAAAAAAAAAAGCTTCTTTCCCTCGTACATTCAGGCACGTGAACAAACTGACAAGAACAAGAATGAACCAGGACAAAGGGAAACGCTAAGGCTCACCCTCACCCTTTCCTCACCCTCTCCCCTCTCCGTCCTTTTCTTGCACTATGCTTGAACTGTTCCTAACCTAATGTGCTGTATATAGAATATACTGTTGTTGTTTACATAGTTAGGTAGAAGCTACTGAAGAAATGCTGTTGGAGTATATAATAATAACAAGACCATATGCACGTGTACGTACATTGATGTTTTTTCTCGCTCTCTTTTCTGCACTCTCCCTCTTTCTTTTTAAAAATCACTTATTTATTTATTTATCATTCTTATTGTTGTGTTTGTTATCTTAGCAGCAGCATTGTCTGGAGGAAGCCAAACAAAAATAACCTTTACTCTCATGTACCTGTACACAAGATGTAACAATAAAGAATAACCTTGAACTTTTAACACCAAACTGCTTTCTCTATTCCGTGGCAAAGAGAATCCAAAGCCCCATGCATATAAACCCAAAAAAGAAAAAAAGAATGCGCACACGGGATCACCTCTGCAATGAATTTATCAAAAGACCAACATTTCAAGATCAGGAGATGAACACCGCTGTCTCTCTGCAACCCTGAAATCCTTCTTCTTCCCCTATTCCTAAAGGACTTTATTTTTGGAGTCTATTTCTTTGCTGGCTTGGGCCAACATCTCAAAGCACAACAGCAACAACACCAAGAGAGATGAATTATTTTCTAATCTTGAATACAGCCTACATGCGGAGTCCAGCCCCGTCTGACAGGTTCAAATAACAATAATAATAATTCTGGGAAGCGGTGCTTCCAGCTTGGCCGGGTTGCTCTAAATACAACACAATTTGGCAGTATTCATGGGTGGTAATCTGGCGAGGGTTCAAATATATCCATGTTTCTGTACTATAATGACCCCTCCTGGCTGGTCGGGGGCCCTCACTGTTTAGCAGGGAAGGGGATCTGGGGAAGATAGTTTCTCTCTTGTCTCGCAGTCTCCATTCACCCGGGGCCAACAGTAGCGTAGTGTGGGCAGCGACAGGGACCACAGTACACGTCATGGGGGAATTGGCAATGAAAAAGGGGGAGAAAAGCAAGAAATAATAAGACATCTAACGCCAACAACTCATCCAATCCTCCAATTTACATGCGTTTGAGGTGCTGCAGCAGCCCCCAGATAACAGTTGAGTACTTTACTGCATATGGCCTATTCAAGTTACAAGCCAAAAGATGAGCAGACAGCTTTTTTGGGTAAACCATCACCTGTGATTGGACGGGGGATCTGAAAATGGATGCGCTGATAAAATACTGGCTTGTTTTGGGATCCATCTTTACAACAGCTTGGGGTTGTTACATAAGGCATGACGGAGCAAGAGCTGGCAGAGATGAGACAAATGACAAATCCCAATGACAAATTTATTTGGAAGATGTTCCACGTGAGAAGCAAGTCATAACACCTCGCATCGCACATACTGTACCGCCAAATGCTAAAGTCATTTCAACTGTTGCTCTTTGTAATTGAAAGCAGTAAACATGATGACATTTAACAGCACATTTGTTTTACAGGGTTTTATTTGCCTTTTATTTTAATGGCACGATCACACTGCACTTTTATTCTACCTATGAGGGTGGATGCTTCCCTCATAGGGCCTCAACGGGAAATGGAGTGTTTTTTTTTTGTTTTTTTTTTGCAGAAATCAGCAAATGGCTGCAAACCACTCCATTCTCATTGAAAATCATTGTCAGAATCCGCCCCAGGTATACAAGGGCGGTGTGACCGTGAAAAAATATATTTGTACTCCCAATTTAGTCATTATGCCAATTCCTGATTCCCTGCATGTGTTCTTCTACTCTCTTCTCACTGCTACTCGTGCAGTTGGTACTAGTGAGAGCACGGACAACTACAGTATTATCTCCTGCCATACACAATGTCAAGGCCACTTCTTTTCACTTGTCCATTTTCACGGGGTTTCACAGGAAGAATGTACGGTACATGCTATCTAACACTGCTGAACAGACGAGTAGAGATGTACCAATACCATTTTCTCCTTACCGATACCGATTCCGATACCCAAGTCACTGATCGGAATAAATATAGATTCCAATTGTTATAGCGCAGCGTATATAAAAGTAATGTCATCGTGTGACTGACATACTCGCCGGTACCGATACCAGCATTCTAGGCAGTATCAGCAGCTTTTCCGATACTGGTATTGATAATGGAACAACTCTACAGACGAGCGACAGAGATCACCCTCCGCGCCTGGCTTCCTTCCCGTGAACACCACATTTTGTGATGCCCGTACATGCCAGAGGCACTGTGGACGATTCAAACCCTGTAGTCTCTGTGGGGGTGGGCTGGTACTTAACCCCTGTGCGCCCCCCCCCCCCCCCCCCCCCCTCCCCCCCTCCCTGAGTGCCCCTTATATTGTCTATTTGATCGATGTCTCACCAACCTGTGCCCTACCTATCCTGGCCCAGATTCTATATAGCCTAGTTTTCTGGGACTGGGTTAGGGTTAGGGTTGGGCAGCGACTGGGCAAGATCTGCTCCATACAGCTTGGGATCAGCAATGTGAAAATACCCGGAAAGCATCAGACTCACTGTGTGGACACACTGACACAGGTGAGGAGAGAGAGAGAGAGAGAGAGAGAGAGAGAGAGAGAGAGAGAGAGAGAGAGAACCCAGCAAGCACGGTCAGGACCTGGACCAATCAGTGACGTCTTGATTGGGGCCAGGCCACAGACGTCACATTATTTATGTTGGTTGAAATTAGGTGATAGTCTAGGCCAGATAAATATCATAGATATGTCCCAGATTAATATAACCTTATATGCTCATATTTCAACTAACATTACAAACAATAACAATAATCCTGTCAAACCATATGACGTCCTGGTAATGACGTCAAGATCATCCCCTATGGGCTGTGATCTGGCCCCAATCGAGACGTCAATGATTGGTCCAGGTCCTGACGTGCTTGCTCGGAAAGAAAGAAAGAAAGAAAGAAAGAAAGAAAGAAAGAAAGAAAGAAACCACTGCAACCATAACAACTACAGCCTAAATGATGGAGCTGAACAGGGAGAAGAAGAAATGAACATATGAGAGAGGCAGAGAGAGAGAGAGAAATGAGTGATGACTTGAGAGCAACAAGAGAGCGGACGGAGATGGAACGAGGGAGGGAAAAAAGGGGCATGGATGAGGCTGTAGAGAATGATGAGAGACGAGAGGAATTAAAAGAACAATGGGAGGGAAGAGAATGGGAAAGGGGGAGAGCAGGGAGCAGGAGAGCAGGAACGTGAAGAAGACATGTGGGGAGATGACAGATGAAGGAGTGGAGACACAGGAAAGATCCACTGAACATACTGTACACTGTACACCACGTGGTCACGCCAGTGCCACTTTAAGCTATTTAGACCGGGAACGCAAAATCTGTGTCACTTTAAGATTTGAACCACTTTAACCAATATTTTATGCTTTAGCTATTGAAAAAATAGCAGATATACAAGCTCACAGCGCGGCACTTCTAAATTGTGTCTTCTTCTAAATTCTTCTTCTAAATCAGTGGTTCTCAAACCTTTTCATGTCAAGGACCCCCAACATGACATGTATTTGGCCGCGGACCCCATCTCAAAATATGTTGTTCCAGGGACCACCCAGAAGGAAATATTTGAGTTACAATTGTTCGCTTTTAAAAAGATCACGATTTTTCAAAAATAGCAGATCTACAAGCTCGCAGCTGTGAGCTTGTATATCTGCTATTTTTCAATAGTTAAAGCATAAAATAATTCAAGTTCTAAATAGGTTAATGAAGTCCTCCTCTCTACATCTCTCCATCTCCATCGCTCCTCTCCCTCTCTAATCTGTCTCTTCTCTTCACTCCGTCTTGCTTTCTCACGCTGCATTCTCCCCTCTCTCTCTCTCTTCCCCCTCTTTATTTTCCCCTTCTCACACTAGAGAGCCGCGGGGAGAAATACACTCATTACTAATTCAACGTTTCTCCCTGCATATGTATTTACTAGGCCTTATGAATGCTAGTTGTTTTTGCTACGCTACAACACGGGCAAGTTCCAAAACAGAACGGCTCGTTTCATTCGGGGCGATGATGAAACTATACCTCCATACTCCGCTTCTCCCCAGAGTAGCTTACACATGCAAGCCTCGTGCATAATATGATACGACTCATTCACCCTTTTGCAGGGAAGGGCTTCAGAGTGGGAGTCATGTGTTTAGTACAGCTGGGACGGACTTAACACAACACAACACAATACAGTAAAATAAAATAAATCCAAAAAAAAAAAAAATCTTTAAGATTGGGAAAACATCTGTGTCATTGTAGATTTTACATACGTTTTAGAACAGTGGTTTTGAACAGTGGTTCTCAAAAAAACAGCAGATAAGCTCACAACGTGTCACTTCGCGCCACGCTGTGAGCTTGTGCATCTACTGTTTATTGTCATACCTCCAGACAAGGTCCCCCTATGGGATAACCAGCGCCATCTGGCGCTGCAACAGAGTAAAACTCATAAGCTCCCGTACGAGAAATATCATTTGTCGGTAGGGCTGTCAATCACAAACGAGGGCGCCGCCCCCGAGTGTATAAAAGCCCTGCGGGCTATCATAACTTCCTCTTCCGCACCTCTGCTTACCTGCAACTAGTGTCGCGAACTCAGCCATATAAGTATATTTTTCTGTAAAGTTTAGCCTAAGCGTTGACTAGGAAGTCGGCCACTGGCCTTTATAGATTATTCTCCTGTACGTTTCTACTTCTATTCTTCCTAACAGTTCGGTCTTTTTCTTCACTTTCGCTTTGAGTCTTTACTTCTTCTCTGTACGTTCTGCCACGTGTCTCCCTGCCTTAGCTTAGCTTCGCTTAGCTTCGGTTAGCTCACGATGGCAGCTCGTCGACCTACAGTTAGCAGCCTGCTAGCTAGGGTACCGAAGAAGTGCGGCCTTCCCAGCTGCAAAGGCCTCATCGCCAATGAAGATACACATCCGTTCTGCATTGTCTGCATGGGGGTAGGACACGCCTTGGCCTCTCTGTCCCCTCCGGCCCCGGCCACGGGGGTGAACTGTGCTGAATGCCTCCAGTACGATGTTCCAGCCCTCGAGGCACGATGCGAGATCGCTGCCGCAGGCTACGGCCTTCACACCACGGTCTCCGCCGGAACCCTCCCAGACACCTCTCCTCGTGTGCCGGACAGCGCTGTACGCCACAGCGCTGCTTCTCGCCACGTGGTTAGGCCTCCAGCGGCCTCGCCCTCAGCTAGCTTCGGTAGCCCCGTTGCTAGCGGGTCTGCGGCCCCTGTTTCCACTGCTGTTTCTCCGACGGGCTCGACTGGTGCCGTGCCCAAGAAGAGAACATGCAAGACCGCCCACGTTGTTTCTCCGCCAGCTGCAACTTGGACCGTCCCCCCCAAGGAATTCCACCCTCTAGTCGTCGGTGACATTCCTCTCTCCTTCTCCGTCCCCCAGCTACGGGCTATGCGGCCACCTAGCCCCGTCTCCTGGCATGCTAGCGACGGAGACGAACCGGAGCTAGAGGACTGCGACATGGAGGAGTTGGACACGGAGGGTGAGTACTCGGAGGAGGACGAGTCCTCTTTCCCCTCCGGACAGGGCGGAGGCGCGGCCAGGGTGGTTCCTCATGCCGAGGCTTCCATCTCCGCCGCGTCCTCCCAAGCCCCTTCTGCCTCTCTCCCCCCTTCCATGCCGGCTGGGGCGAGAGGGGCAGCGGCGCAAGACCCAGACTCCATCCCCATGGACGAGCTCTCGGTGCTGGAACGCGCCACCATCCGTTGTGGCCTGGAGCTGCCACTCGGAGACGCGCCACTCGGACCACGGGCTAGGATTCCCCTCCTTGGCCAGGATGTGGATTCCTCTCCCCCGCTTCGGATGGAAAAGCTCCCACTAGTCCCAGGCTTTGCAGAGGCCCTGCATTCAACCTGGACTACACACAAGGACCCCCCCAAGCTCCCCTTCCTGGTCGATTGCCGCGACGCAGAGAAGGCGGGAATCCCCTTGTGCCCTCCCATGGACAAGCTGATGGCCCAGTCCCTGGTAGGGAGCCTCAAGCCTAGCCATGAGCGGACCGGTCCTGGAGGCCGGCCTCCCCTCAATCTGGCCGTGGGTAAGAAGCCTCCTGGGTTTGCCATAGCCTTTGATGACAAGCAGTCTTCAAGGGTGAGGAACTCTTACAGATCGTCCGCGCTGGCAGCCAGGACGATGAACGCCACCCAGCTGCTGCTTTTCTCCACCAGGCGCCTCCTCAGCGAGATGCGGGAGGTGCCTGACGTGTTGGTGGAGGAAATGGACAAGTCGCTGCGCATGCTGATGGACCTGAATGTCCACGCGATCGAGTGGCTTGGACATGGCATGGATTATTGCATCCAGGCGGAACGTGCCAGGTGGCTAGACAAGGTAAAGTGTCCTGGCAGTTCCGGAGAGGAGACCGAGAAGGTCCTGCAAGACCTCCCCGGCCATCCTTCCTCCCTCATGGGCGGTGGACTGGAGCTTCTCCGCCAGGAGGTGGCGGATAAGAAGATCACTCTGGAGCTCCTGGGAGCCACGACGGACCCCCAGGTACCCAGAAAGGAAAAGAGACAGGGACGGAGCAAGGCCCCTGGTCAGGCTGACAGGGGGCGCTCTACCTCCAAACAGGGGAAACAGAACAATCCCCCTAGGACCCCCTCTTCTTCCTCCGCGGGACCCCCTCACACTGCAGTGGGGGCTCAAGCCCGCTCTCAATCCCGCCACCCTCCCAGGCACGGGATACCGGCCAGCTCCCACAAAGCCCGTGGGAAGCCGCCGCGAAAGTGACACTGGACTCTGGCGGGGTCCCCCTGAAATTTCAGGGGACCCCCCCTTGCAAGCGCAGACGTTTGGACAATACAAACAATTTTTCTCATGCCAAGAAATCAATGTTTATTCCTCCTCTGTGCTCTCCTCCAGTGCCTGTAATAAAAAGTGTGTTGATAAAACAATGCCTGTTTATTTCAAACCCACCTGCTTTACTACAGACGACCCCATTTTGCATGAATTTAACCAGTGTAGAGAAGTCCAGGCTGGAATTTCTTTCCACTCAGAAAATATCGCTTCCTCCAGTCATGCAGACAGGTTACAAGCAGAATATTTCTCTTTGCAAAATGTTCCCAGACAAGCTAATTCCTATTCACAGTGGTATAGTCTCTCTAGTGTGCAATACCCCTCTGTCTCCACCGAGCGGCACTGTTATGCCGACTCTAGTTCAGGACAGGAGTTTGGTCTTAGCGTCAGGGAAGAAGCCAACACATATCACCCAGGGTCGGCCTCGTCTTCCCGCAAGGAAGCATATAAAGGCCTTAGCACAGGTTATAAACGTAAATACAATTCCCCGAGCCGGGGATTATGTTACTTATGCGATGAACCCTGTCCCCCGGGCTCCACGTTGTGTGTCGCATGTATTATTAACAAGCGAGGCTTCTTGGAGGTCACGTGTTCGTCTCCCACCGGATACGGAAATAAGCGTACCGGAAACGGAAACGCTCTTTCCGCCGGTGACTCCGCGCCTTCCGGCCCGGCGTCTAGCGGATACGGATACGTGCCCGGATATGGAACCTTTCCCTCCCGGCCCAGTAGTTCCGCTCAGGCGGTACAACCCCAAGGCTTCTCCGTTGCTCAGCAACACGTTAGCACAGTGTGCAGAGCAATGGAAACGTTGCAATCCGAATCACTGGGTGTTTCGGACGGTGACGCGGGGTTACAGACTACAGTTCGCGAAAAAACCCTCCCTATCCAGCAAGGTTATTTATACTCGAGCCCGCGGCTTGAAGGCCGATGCCTTGAGGGAGGAGATAAGCTCACTATTGCGCAAGGGCGCTATAGTGGAGTTATCACGCGACCAGAGCCGTTTAGGCTTCTGGAGCCGTTATTTTCTGGTTCAGAAAAAAGGAGGGGGGCTGCGTCCGATTATGGACTTACGTGCTCTGAACAAGCACTTGAAAAAGTTCAAATTCAGGATGCTGACGTCAGAGTCACTGATGAAATCAGTGAGACAGGGGGATTTCCACTGTTCAGTGGATCTGAAGGACGCTTATCAGCACATCCTCATTTATCCCCCACACAGGAAGTTCCTGCGGTTCGCCTTCGAGGGGCGCCTGTACGAGTACACGGTCCTCCCTTTCGGTCTTTCTCTGAGCCCTCGGGTTTTCGTGAAAGTGACCGAGGCAGCCATTGCTCCACTGAGGCATCAGGGAGTCAGGCTGGCGAACTACATAGACGATTGGATGATTTCCGCCGCCTCCTGCTCAGAAGCGGCGCGCCATACCAATCTGGTGTTGTCACACCTGAAGGCCTTGGGTTTCAACGTCAACTTTGGCAAAAGCATGTTGTTACCCTCCCAGCAGATTTCCTTTATAGGAATATCTCTGGACTCGGCCACCATGTCCGCTCGCCTCTCCCCGGAGAGGGTGGACAGGTTTCTGACTTGTCTCGGCTCCTTCCGACTGAACCAGGTGGTCAGGTACAAGGAGTGCATGAAGTTGACTGGGCTGATGGCTTCAGCAGTGCAACTTCTGCGTCTGGGCAGGTTTCATATGAGACCTTTCCAGCGGTGGTCACTGGCGCTCAGGATTCCTTCCCTGCAAGGGTACAGGAAGGTGACAGTCAGCCAGGTCTGCATGGACGCTCTGGTCCCATGGAGGGACCAGGCGTTGTTGACAAGTGGGGTCTCCATGGGCGAAGTGGTGTCACGCAAGGTGATCACCACAGACGCCAGCCGCTCAGGGTGGGGCGCCACCCACGAGGGGCGCTCAGCCAGGGGTCTTTGGACCCAGGCCATGTTGGAGTACCACATCAACTATCTGGAATTAATGGCGATCTACTTGGCGCTCAAGCATTTCGAACCATTTCTCCGGGGTTGCCATGTCCTGGTCAGGACGGACAACACGGCGGCCCTGTATTATCTCAACAAACAGGGTGGCCTCTCCTCGCGTACGCTGGATCAGCTGGCGCGCGAGATGACCCTCTGGTGCTTGCCTCGGTTGAGGTCCATCAGAGCCTCCCATGTCCCGGGCCTTCAGAACGGCGGCGCCGATCTGTTGTCCAGGGGGGAGCCTCGTTACGAGGATTGGTCTCTCCACCCTGCGGTGGTGAGGCAGATTTTCTCCAGGTTCGGTCGACCGCGAGTCGATCTCTTTGCCTCCCAGGAGAACGCGAAGTGTCCCCTTTGCTTTTCAGTGAGGGGACCTTCTCCTCTGGGGATGGACGCGTTTGCTTACGAATGGCCACAAGGTCTTCTCTACGCGTTTCCACCCCTGGAACTGATTCTTCCCACTCTGGAGAGGATCAGATGTTCCAACCAGGAGGTTCTTCTGGTGACACCATCCAGGGGAGTGTGGAGGTCTCTGATCACCCCACTGCTCTCTCAACCCCCTTGGCGGCTTCCCTTGCTCAGGGATCTGCTGCGCCAGGCAGGGGACGAGATCTTCCATCCAGACCCACGGGGCCTAGACCTGTGGGTTTGGCCCGTGAGAGGGAGAACCTGCTTGCAGCAGGCTTCTCACCGATGGTTGTAGCCACTATTCAGAGTGCTAGAGCCCCCTCTACTAGGGCTGTGTATGATGGAAGGTGGAATGCCTTTTTGGACTGGTGTGAGCTACAGGGTGGCTCATATAGCTTCGGCCCAGAAGGTGTTAGATTTCCTGCAGGACCGCCTGGACCTTGGTCTGGCGTTCTCTACACTGAGGGGTTATTTAGCGGCTATTGATGCCTGCCACCTGGGGGTGGCAGGCAAAGGCCTTTCTAAAATCCCTGAGGTGGTCCAGTTCATGCATGGTGTGGACCATTTGAGACCTGTGACCAGAGCCTTGTTTCCTGTTTGGGATCTACAAGTGGTTCTTGAGGGCCTTTGCAAGGCACCCTTTGAACCGATTGGGAGGACCTCTTTGAAACATTTAAGTTTCAAAACAGCTCTTTTGCTTGCCTTGTCTACGGCTAAGCGTGTGAGCGACCTTCGTGCGCTCTCTGTGAGCCCTGATTGTATGAGGTTTCTCAATAATGACTCCAAGGTTCTTCTAAAACCCCATTTGAGTTTTATTCCTAAGAACCGGGTGGTCCCGAAGGAACCTGTTGTTTTGACGGCTTTCCATCCTCCTCCGTTTGCATCAGAGGAGGATAGGCGTCTTCATTGTCTTTGTCCAGTTAGGGCCCTGAAGGCCTACTGTGATAGGACGGTGGACAGCAGGTCTACTTCTCAGCTTTTCGTGGTCATGAATGCCCGTCAACGGAAAGCGGTGTCCAAACCCACTCTGTCGAGATGGCTTGTGGATGCTATTAGGTTGGCTTACACCCGGTCTGGGTCTGAAGTGCCGGAAGCACTTAAGGCCCACAGTACTAGGGGTGTGTCTACCTCTTGGGCTTTGTCCAAAGGTGTCTCCATTGAGGAGATTTGTGCAGCGGCGAATTGGTCTTCGCCGTCCACCTTTGCGACCTACTATCACCTGGACGTTGCGCCTTCTGCTATGGCGCATACGGTTCTGGGTGCTGCTGCCCTTCCTACTATGTAGTGGGGCGGCTCTCTCCCCTTCCTGAGATAGCATGCTGCTGTCTCTAGGATACGTGGGGGGACCCTGAGTTTTTCCCTTATATTATTGCAATTTTATAAGGTGGACCTGTGTCTGCCCTTAGTGCATAAGGCAGGCCTCGGTCTGTCAGGGTCTTTTTCTGTCTGAACACGCCCAGGCCCTGTGGGTCTGGGTCGGATCAGTCCTGAAAGGGGTCACGTCGGTTGACAGGACCTCCTTTCCGGGTGTGGTCGGTGTGCACGACAGTCTTGTCGGTTCATGACTTCTCGGGGAGTATATGAGTCCCATAGGGGGACCTTGTCTGGAGGTATGACAATAAACGTATAGGTTCCGAACGGAACCATGTTTATTTAATACCGGAGGACAAGGTCCCCCGAATAAAGCCCCTCGGTTCGCTAGTTGCGGGCGCAGAGGTGCGGCTTTAGAGGAAGTTATGATAGCCCGCAGGGCTTTTATACACTCGGGGGCGGCGCCCTCGTTTGTGATTGACAGCCCTACCGACAAATGATATTTCTCGTACGGGAGCTTATGAGTTTTACTCTGTTGCAGCGCCAGATGGCGCTGGTTATCCCATAGGGGGACCTTGTCCTCCGGTATTAAATAAACATGGTTCCGTTCGGAACCTATACGTTTTAGTACATTTTTGAAAAAAGTCTTGAAAGTGTTTCAAAGAAAGTGGTCCAAGGCTCCATTGCAGCCTGACAGCGTGTCGCAGGTTGGAGTCCCGATCCCGAAAACCTTTGCTGTGTGTCACTCCCCGGTCTGTGGTCTTTGATGAAGCGATTTTTTCGATTCATTACAATCAGGTATGAACATCAACATGTGTGTGTGTGTGTGTGTGTGTGTGTGTGTGTGTGTGTGTGTGTGTGTGTGTGTGTGTGTGTGTGTGTGTGTGTGTGGGCTTGCAATACTATCTATCTACTATCTGCAATACTATCTTGTGGGGACCTCATGTCCCCACAAAGATAGTACAATCGGAGGAAAAAAACGTGTGGGGACAAATTAATATGTCCCCACAAGGTGTTTAGGGGTTAGGTTAAGGGTTAGGGTTAGGGTTAAAAATGAATGGAATGTCCCCACAAAGATAGTAGACTATGTGTAATGTCCCCACAAAGTAGCAATTGCAAACCTGTGTGTGTGTGTGTGTGTGTGTGTGTGTGTGTGTGTGTGTGTGTGTGTGTGTGTGTGTGTGTGTGTGTGTGTGTGTACTGTCACTGTGTGTGTGTGTGTGTGTGTGTGTGTGTGTGTGTGTGTGTGTGTGTGTGTGTGTGTGTGTGTGTGTGTGTGTGTGTGTGTGTGTGTGCATGTGTGTGTGTGTGTGTGTGTGTATGTGTACTGTCACCGTGTCTGTGTGTGTGTACTGTCACTGTGTGTGTTTTACATTAATTAAGCATTTGGAGGTGGAAGTGTGGCACGGTTCCCATCTCCACTTCTCATTAAAAGCGATGCTTTGCGGCACAACAATGAACTTTTCGTGACTTTAATTCCGTCCCTTGCGGTGCCCAGGCTGTTGCGAGGGTACGTTGCTCAGTCATGTCACAGGTCCAAGACTCACGGGAGGGTTTTGATTCATGGCTTTAATCTGGATGTTTCATTCTCTCAATCGTTCGGGCTGCCAGTGTTGCGGCCCACTGCAAGAGTTCAAAGACAAATGTACCGCTCATAATCTTAATGTATGTATGTGTGTGTGTGTGTGTGTGTGTGTGTGTGTGTGTGTGTGTGTGTGTGTGTGTGTGTGTGTGTGTGTGTTTGCGTACACGTGCATGTGCGTGCGCGAGAGGGAGAGAGAGAGAGAGTGAGAGAGAGAGAGAGAGAGAGAGAGAGAGAGAGAGAGAGAGAGAGAGAGAATACCTGCATATGAGGGTAGTGAGGGGCACAGAGATTCACAACGTGTTTTTGAAAGATGGAAAAAGACAGACAGACAGGGAGAGAGGGGGAGAGAGAGAGATGGAGCGTCATAGGTGAATTGTGGCTGATGGAGGGGCTCAGCTGTATGAGATGTTGAGCAAATGAGAGATGGGGCCGAGGTGGAAGAGGAGGGGGCACAAACACGCGCGCACACACACACACACACACACACACACACACACACACACACACACACACACACACACACACACACACACACACACACACACACACACACACACACACACACACACACACACACACACACACACACACACACACACACACACACACTTTTAGGGAAATTGTACAGACTTCCAATCAATCCTTAACCACAATAAACCACTTAATACCAGACCTTAACCTCAACCCTAACAGATAAGACACATGACCTCAAACCTCCTAAGCCTGGCATGGCTAGACTAATATCACTGCGTAAATATTAGGCCAACCTAAGCCCAGGAGAATGAGGCTGGCTGATGCACTGCCACAGACACCAGGAGCTCCCAGCCAGCCAACGTCTGCATGCTGTGGGAACCAACACACTGCGGGCATCGACCACGGGCGTCTGTCGTCCTACACCTACCTACGTGGAAGATGCAGGGGTGGAAAGTACTGACGAGCTAGCCAGATGTGTGTAGGATCGAGATGGCTGGAGACGCGGCTGCTGAGGGCCTGTCTGAGGCTGACCTGGAGACAGAGAGTCCTCCAAGCTATACATAAATAAATACGAGGACACTTACATCATCAATAAATGTAATTCCACATTTCACATTACAATGAACTGTACATTTATAGGCCAGTCTTATACCAAGTGCAGTCAATATACTTCATGTACAAATAGCAAATTCCCTGTGTCATGATTCTTAAATACTCATTTCTGCATAATTATCTTTTAGAAAATGCAACTGATACTGTTGTCCATAATAATATGGACTAGTATGTAAATATCTGAAGTTATCCCTTATCTGCTTCCCTAGCTTTAACCTGATACTTGGGTGGGTGACGTGACGTAACGTTTTTGCTGTCCTCGGTGTCAAACATGTATAAATAAAAAGTATATTTGTCAAAAACCTTCTGAATATTGTGCAGGACCTTAAGCTTTATGTGAACTTACTCAAGATTAAAACATTTCATTCCTCATTTCTTCAGAATCTTCAACCAAACATGGCAAAACTCATATGGTGTGACTGTCCTGACCTTGTTTCTCAAAGTGGGAACTTGAATAAAACTAAGAAAAAGAATTGCTAAAAATCATTTGAAAATGAATTTAGGCTAAAAAAAAAGTCTATTTTGAGCCTATATCTTTTCAAAGTCAAAGCATAATGTTTTCAGTCATTTCTGATCAAAAACATTTTGTCCCCCAACCCAAAATCATTTGGTGTGACACTAGTTTGGAAAAATTAAACAGGCAATTATTTGGACACCTATTGGCTAGAGAGGTCCTTCTTCTGTAAGGCTATTCAGCACTCCCAGCACAACTGCAAGACAGGTGTCTGAGGTGAGTTATGATTTTAACATTTTCATGAAATGCCATCTTGTTGAAACGTTGACAAACTCACCATTCTGGATGTCTTTTGGTGTGACACCTTTTCTTTAAAAAAAGCTTAAGTTATTTGAAGTTTTGGTCATATTTCCATGTAGATCTAGGCTGCTTTGTTATAGCTAGCATGCTGTTAGCATGCTAATGTGTACATAGTAGCCTCAAGGTAAACCTAAATGGAGAAAACAGTAATATGGTGTGACACTTAATCATATGGTGTGACATGTATGCTTGTCACACCATATGACTTGACTGTCACACCATATGATTTATACTGTATTTAACTACAGATATAACAACAAATAACAAAGTTCCATGTTTCTTTTGTACATTTAAACATTTGTTTTAAACATTTTTACATAAAATGTAATTTAGCTTCATTCAGTGATACTTCAAATTCATCAGACAGAGCAGAAACCCCTTCACAGAAACCTTAACATATTGTTTCAATCTAAACAATATTTTCTCTTTGTCTTAAACTATACATTCCATTTTCTTTTGTCAGCTGGAAAATGACAAGTGCTGAGAGAACGAGAAAGTACAGGGAGAAACTAAACAATGACCCAGCAAGGAGAGAGGAGCCAAAGGGGCGAGACTGCATTTTCTACGAAGAGCAGGAGGTTGTCTGTGGCATAGCAGAACCGCAACAAGGCAGCCGGTTTGCTACCCTCACCAAATACGACTGGCTGATGTACAATACAGTCTAAATGTATAATCTAATCTGATCTAATACTTTTGTACTTTCACTCACTGGACTGGACAGTGGACAGTGTTAAGGTAGGACCCGAGACAAAACTAGCGAAAATAGCTGATCTACAAGCTCTCAACACGTTGTGCTGCGAGAGCTTGTAGATCAGCTATTTTCGGAGTTGCGCAACCCAGCACTCTTTAGCTAGTGGAGATGTGGTGTAATGTCATGATTCCTAATTACATTTGTTCAACACAAAAAAATGCTGTGTTCAAGTTCAGGAGACTTCGGAAAAAAGCAATTTACCTGAATGCTGAGTTCTGTTTCCACTAATTGGTGTTAATAAAATGTTGCCTTCAATGCCTTGGCTCCAAGTGTGGCTATGCGCCTTATTGTCCCTTTAGGATCCTTCTGCCGTGGGCCGGCAGAAGACTTAGGTGTGCGTAGCATTCCTGTGCACATCCTCATCATCCATCTACTACTACAATTCTTTCTTATCCCATGTTAAAGCCCTACAATAATATCCTGTTCAGAAATATTAAGGCCATGTTATCCTGGGTAATTGTTTAATCAATCAGTAAAGTTCAGTACTCACTAATAGGTAGGTTAAAACACAGTTTGCTTTGACACATGAAGATATGATCATACGGTGTGACACTAAATCATTTGGTGTGACATTCCAAATAGTGAGAAATCATACCTTTATTAATGATTAAACCAAAAAAATGTTTATGGATTACATAGAGAATATTATCAGGAAGAGTCACAAATATTTGTGTAATTTTAGAGAAAGTTTTGACAGAATACATTTAAAATATGTTGTAAGATCATGAACATGGGCCTCACACAGAGTGTCGATTATGAAAAAAATATACAGATATAATTAATTTTCAAAAAACTATAGTGGATCACTGGTTAGTTATGATAAAGGACTTTGATAAAGTGAGTAACTTAAGAAAGATGTACTCCATTTTCATTTTATGAACAATTATTTTCATGTCACATCATATGACGATTTTAGGCACAAGTACAACAAACTGCTGAATAAAGTCTGATTCCAATAAAATATCTAAAAACAAAATGTATTTCCATAAGGTTGAGAGTGAGTAGAACAAAAGTAAATAACTTTTATGCCTGCAATTTAAAGTTTTTTTAAAAACACATTTTTTGGGGCGTCACGTCACTGACCCACTTATATAACATAGGGAGCCAGGTGCCGGCCGTGTTCTCTCTTTTGCATTCTGCAGCCACCTATAACATGTTCCTCATTCTCCACCGCCTTCATTACCTGAACCAGGCAGGCGATCGACGCACATGTGTGACGGACCCAAACCTCTGTCAACAATTACGCAATCTCAGAGCCCCTGGGCCCCCGACATGGCATTATAGGATCATTACTGCTCAGCTACACGGGAGCATTATGTCACATTTCAGCCAGGGTGAGATAAAAAGCCATACTAATGGATCAATGCTCCAGTCCTCCAACTCTTCAAAAAAAGCCACCTGCAGTAGACCCTGGCCAGTAAAATCCTGGGTGTTAATTTTAAGCCTTTTGTCCCTTACGGGTCAATTTTTACACTCTAACTGTGTTAAAGGAATAGTACACCCTTTTTATCAGTTACTCACCCCATGACTTTAATTCATTTAATTTTAGTTTTTGTTGCATTCCTAAGCCAATCATTTGATTACAAGAAGTGGTTCCCTATGGAGACACAAAGAGACAAAAACTAAAAGATATCCATGAGTTTAAGTCTCCGTGTGGTGATTAATCGATCGAAAAAACATCATTTTGGGTGTGAACTATCCCTTTAAGTTAACACTCTGGATTTTACAGAGTGGCGGCTGTAATGGCAGCTGTGGAATTTGGCAGAGGAACTGGGAGAAGATAAAGATATCCGGTGGGTCTCTCAGCATCTCAGAGGCAGCAAACACAGTGGGAGATGCTTGCATTTTAACCTAACACGAACGAGAGAAGTGCTCTAATGAGCCATTAAGGGATATCATTACATTATGCTGGGATATTGCCTGGGCACACGAACTGCACCAACACAAACCTAGCTATTGAGTTTCCTACTGCTGGTGATACCATAAAGATGTAACAGTTGCTTCATCAGCTGGCCCCGCAACAGCGTGCCGCTGTGCTCTCTCATCAGCTAAGATTGATGTTATTAATTACAATGACTTTTTTTCCCAACACTGCTCTGCTCGGAAATTGTGCACTTTATTGCAAAGCTCTCCAGTTCGCACGCTGCTGCAGTGAGTCAAGACAAATATGTGGGCGGATCAATGCCGCCAATGTTACCACCACACCGTTAAGTGCGAAGACTGCGAACATCATCATCCGTCATTCTTTTCCTCATTTTTGTGCTGCTTTCGACAGTATGAGTCCATGACCTAAAAATCTATTTGTCCGCGATCGATATTGTAATAACACCAAACACCAGCGCTGATGTACTGTTTGGTAATGAAACTTCTCCGTCTGATGGATGGTCATGAGAGACTAGCACTGGCAGTTTCAGCACCCACTTGTTGATGAGTCAGAAACCCTGTAAATATTTTGCACACGCATGTACAGTACTACATACGCAAGGACACATGCCCACACACGCGTACGCGCACACCCACGCGTACAGTACACACAGACGTGTGCGTACTATATTGGGAAATAGGTCACATGGACAGGGAAAAGGAAACTGGTATTGGACATCAATATTAAGCCATAGCTGGATGGCTAGAGAGGACGTCTGGGAATCATAAAGTTCCTGGTTTCGCAAGACACACCCGGAGCAAGACACTTAACCCTATTACTGCTCCCTGGGGTCACTATTAATAGCACCCACTGCTCCTGATAGTCGTTAGGATGGTTAAAAGCAGAGGACACATTTCAACAGCTTTGACAGATCATTTGACAGAAAATACCCCAAAGGAGTGGGGACAATATTGTTATTTAAACCCTACAGTTTGTTTACTGGGGTCAAAGGACAATGACTAAACATAAATACAATTGTGCTGTCAAAATCAACACTGTTATGACCTGCCCAGAATAGGAACAATTAAGGTGGCCTTTCACTAGTAGATAATTGAGGCATTTAACAACCCTTCCGAGTATCGGGTGGGCTGCATCTGGATCAGGGCGAATCTCGGGCATAAATATCGTCTAGTGTGAGGGTTCAAAGATCCAATCTTAACCCTGCCAAATTGCCACGCAGGATGGACGGAACCACCCTGATTATTTTCAAAAATGTTTGATATTTATCTGGATGACCACTGATATGGAACAGCACAGCGGGCGACCAAGAGAAAGACAGCCGCTGACAGCCAGACAGAGAGAGAGGAGGCGCTGGATGATGTCCAACAGACTTTTAAAACACGTTTGCTTGTAATTTTTTGACTCGTCCCAAAGCTTACTTCTTCTGCTTCGAACATGTGATAATCTTGTAATGTGCGGTGCCCCCGATTTCTTTTTAATCGTGTAGTGTGAGCATGTTTAGATTATCTGGCTAAGAGAATCTTAAATGATTATCCGGTAGTGTGTAGTGCTACTAGATTTCAATGCTCTTGTAGTGTATTGCCACCCTTTAGTGTTCAGATGGTTCATCGTTAAATCATTAAAAGAGTCTCAATGCAAAGCTTAGATTCCCCCTTCTCTTTGCTTTTGTCTTCTTCAGTTTCTTAATCTATTTCTGTTACAGTGATATTTATGACAAGGTGGTGCATAGAAAGTACATAGTGTATAAAGTACCTACTGTATAAAGCAAACTCTTGTATTGACATTGTATTGACTTCCATATCCTCTTACCCTCACGTTAAAAACGTCCTGTACGCCCCTCTATACTGTACTTTGAACATACGTTTTGAAAGTTATAATTTTTCTGCCTATAAAATGATGCCCAAAATAGGGATGCTACTGTTAATGTGGTGAACTGATCTTGCCGCTAATCCTAACTCTAACCGTAACCCGAAAAGATACATAACCTTAACCTATTTAGCTTACACTAACCTTAGAAAAACAATAAATTAGATTACCCAATCCCTATCCACCAATAAAAGTCTATCTATGCGTACAGGTGCGCGCGCGCGCGCACACACACACACACACACACACACACACACACACACACACACACACACACACACACACACACACACACACACACACACACACACACACACACACACACACACACACACACACACACACACACACACACACACACACACACACACAGAGAGAGAGCATCCTATACTATACTATACTGTAGCAGATAATCTGTTTACAGATGGTTTACCACAATTGTTTAATATTGCATGACTGTGTTTGTGTGTTGGTTATCTTGTTTGTGCAGTGACGTCCGGCAATAGTAGATTTAGCAGAGAGAACATCACACAGTAAAAGGCACACATACACAGAACCATTCGAAAGCCATTGTCCTCCGGGCTGCTACTGTATGTTTCCACATTGATTCTCTAAATGAGGTCTCTAGAGTGAGAGAGACTCAAGAGCTGTGACGGTACCACAAGTAACAGGTGGACGTAAAGGACAACGTAAAAAGTATCAATACTGCAATGTAGATAGTCCTGTATTCAAATAGTAAAAGTACAAAAGTATCTGCATCAAAATATACTCAAAAGTACCAAACGCTGAAGTACTCATTGTGCAGAATGTCCCATTTCACAGGTTCAAAATGTATACAAAATCTTTTGAAAATAGCTGATGTACAAGCTCATAATGCATCGTATATCGCAGCGCATTATGAGCTTGTAGATCTGCTATTTTCAAATGGCCAAATATATACACTATATATAGGCCTACTGTAAACTGAAGTGGTTAGTGTGTTTTGTAATAATAATCAAAATCTACAAAGTAGTAACTCAAGTTCTCATATTCTTGTGAAGTAAAAGTACAATATTATCCTCTGAGATGTGGTAGAGTATAAGCAAAATGAAAAATACTCCGTAAGTACAGTACTTGAGTACACTTACACACCACTTAGGATGGCACAGCTGCAGGCAGACAGACATGCAAACAGGCAGAGAGATATACAGGCAGACAGACATGCAAACAGGCAGAGAGACATACAGGCAGACAGACAGGCAGACAGACATGCAAACAGGCAGACAGACATACAGGCAGACAGACAGACAGACAGGCAGACCAACAGGTATGTAGGTATAATGATAGATAAATGCCACCTTACTGATGGTGTTGCCTCGATTATGATGTCTCTTCATCATAATGTATCGGCTGTACTTATTCACGGTGCTAACCACTCCTACATCTGGTTTTGTCTGTACGTATGTATATCTGTCCCGCGAGCTTGGCATTGGCCAAGCTTCGGTCAGGTGGGTAGATACCAGGTAGGTAGACAGACAGACAGCCAGATGCTTTAGTAAGTCGTGGATGGGTGGAAATACTCAGGAGGACGAATTCAAACGCAGAGAAGCAAATAAACACAGCACAATGGTGTGGCATTGAGAGGTAGGTACTGTAGATGGATGGTGTGGAAAGCGATCAGCTGATTCCTGAAAGCTGACATCTCCAAAGACTGGCGTTATATACTGTAGGTGTGAGTCACACCTAAAGTGACAGGCAGCGTCACTTTAGAGTCATAGGCACTACTAGGCAGTCTTCCCATCTGCAGCTATAGTACAGTAAACCCCACAAAATGTTCATCTTACTTTGAGAGTGTACTACTAGTAAGACGCCTCAGGGCGACAAACGACCGCGCCATGTCTTGGCCATTTGTCGGACCAGTTACCCATATATGGAGACCCCTGGTACCCATATATGGAGATCCATGTACTGTATATGGAGATATGCTGTGAGACCCCAAACATGCTTACTGAGTTATTCGTTATGTGAAAATCCTATGACATCTATCACATCTGACATCATACCGGTACATACAATCCCTTTGAACCAGCCACACAGATATGGGCTGTCTTCCTATATGGACATGTCAGTCGGAAACCCGTCCAGACAGACGGACGCATACGGACAAGCTGTGGCGGTTCTGATAGTAAACTGTGACCTACAGTTGCAACAAATGTGACCATATGGGTCCATTTGATACAATCTAAGTTTAATTTTGGATGGATTTTGATGCTGTCGTGCACAGTGAAGCACCTCAATAGTCGTTTCTTTCTTTCCTTTTCTTCACCACGTAACATCAATCTATAAAGGCTCACACACGCTGCACCACTAAGGATAGAAAGGGGTGTTTAACATCATCTGTGAATGTCATCATTTTGCTCCCACTCTACTGTATCTCCTCTCCTGTTTTTATCCATCACTCACTTCTATCTCTCCCCGACATGATGTCTCTGGTTTAGTCATACTGTACACACCAGTGGTTCTCAACCTGTGGATCGGGACCCCCAGGGGGGCCACACAAGATTTTGGGTCCCCAGATGACAGTAAAAGCACAATTTAAGGAATTTTAAGACCTTTTTAATAACTGATGTGAAATTACTGCAGCAAAGGTCACCAACAAACTACAGTATACTATGAAAACGGTTGAAGCATTGGCCAAATTGTCAAATAATAACAGCCTGAAAAGGTTTAGAACACCTGCTATATGCCACTTGGATCTCAAACATTTTGATGTCAAGGACCCCCAAATGAATGTCTGTGTTTGGCCGCAGACGGACCACATATTGGAAAATATGTTGGGTTAAACTGTGTGAGATGCTTGCTGATCATCATGGAATGTGTGTTCTGGTTGCTCTGTTGCATTTTCCCTCATCCATCAAATTATATCAAATTTGGAGCAAGTTATTGAGGCCAGTGGGTCTGCTGAGCTGGGATGTGTTTTCACAAAAAAAAAATCATACATAGACCTACTTGGAACGGCTTGGATTTCATAACCATTCGATTGATTTAAAACATATTGGTATTCATTATTTAAACAATGAATATTTATGTTTTCTTATATGCTGATGCTGCTGGTAGTATAGGCCTGTCATAATTATTACATAATCGCCTAATTATTTGACACAATCGCCTAAAAGCAGAAACAAAATTTAAATGTAATTCATATGTTCCAAAATTCAATGACAAAACCCAATTAAATCATTAAACGCAATAATTATGATAATTAATCGTCAACATATTGGTATTCATTATTTAAACAATGAGTATTTATTTTTTCTTATATGCTGATGCTGTTGGTAGTATAGGCCTGTCACAATTATTACATAATCGTCTAATTATTTGAGATAATCGCCTAAAAGAAGAAACTAAATTTAAATGTAGGCCTAATTCATATGACAAAAACCCAATTAAATCATTAAACACAATTATTATGATAATTAATCGTCAACTTAAAATGTGTAATCGTATAACCCTGTGGTTCTCAACCAGTGGTCTGGGGATCACCAGTGGTCCTTGAAGAGATTCCAGATGGTCCTCAGCTAAAGATGATGGAGAGTTAGTTAACCATTGACCCTTATAGATCTTTAAATTATTGTTAAACACCTAGATTACTTTATTTATAAGAAGTCTACACAATTAGAGAATGTAGAAGAATTGTTATTTTGATCAACGTTTGCCTGTTATCTCTCCAATGGTATACCACATTAAAAGTAATACCCTGGAATGTAGCCTGGAATTGTGGACAAAATCATATGCAACAATAACTACATGTTTTGGGTCTGAGAGGCTAGATCTCATCAGATGGTGGTGAAAATCACTGGTATAACACTCAGGTAGGCTACGGTAGGCCTAGGCTGCTGACAGTAGCCTACAAGGCTCTACTAGTCTACTGTAGGCAGCTGGTGGTGGCTACTAATGGGGACAGTCATCACACACCTGATTCACTTTGATATTATTGTCAGCCGTGTTCATTTTTTTCAGCACATTTTGATTTAGTCTTAGTCTTTTGAATAACACACCATTTAGTCTTAGTCGTGTCTTAGTCTTCTCAAATTGTTTTAGTCTCTAGTCTAGTCTTAGTCGACTAAATATCAAAATATTAGTCTTTTGGGATTAGTCTTAGTCTTTTAGTCTTCCTCTTTTAGGCTATGTCTTTTGGGCTAAATATAACTCTGAACAAGTCATCGGTCTTCTACTGCCTGTTACTTGGTCAAACTAAACCATACATAAAAGATGTAGACTACCGGTACTTGGCTTTAATTTCATTGCAGTTACATATTACAAGTGTTAATTTTTACAGCCATTAGTCTTATAGACTTAGTCTTAGTAATAACACAAATAATAGTCTTAGTCTTCTGAAATGATTTTAGTCTAGTCTAGTCTTATCGACAAAATATCAAAATATTGTAGTCTTTTAGTCTTAGTTTTAGTCAACAAAATTAACACTGATTGTCAGTGAGTGTGCTGACATGGTGGGGTGTTGTTTGTGAGGATATAATTAACACGTGTTAATTTGACAAGCTACAGCTGTTTGCACCGCTGGAGAGGAGAGCATGGTGGTATTGTATAGAGGAAGTATGATCTCCATTCAGAAACAATTCAGAAGATTGACTTCCATTATTCTAAATGGAGGTGTCAACTAAACCTCACCTTAACCCTAACCTCAGTGGGGGTATTTCTGAATGGGGATGTTTCTAAGTGGGGGTGTTTCTCAACTGCCCCCATTCCATCCCTATAAAAAAAAAACGAACTCTTTGTTGTTCTCTACCCTCATAAAAAAGCAGACCCTCCTACTGTAAAGTAAATGTGTTCATATAGTCCTATTCTCTGATCTGTTCTTGATGTTCTGACAAAAAAAGAGTTGAAATGAAAATGTTGCTACGTGAGTGACAAATGAACCACCTGTCTGCAAGCTATGCGTGCCTATGATGACAGACTATCATAATCATAAAACTCATTAATTGTTGATGAATGAAGTATAGGCCTATGTTTAGGCTCCATATTGTAAAAGAGTGTCACAGTGACAGGGTGCAGTCACAAGTTATTTACTACATAGGCTACTATCATCATCATCATCATCATCATCATCCATCATCACAAAGATTCCACTGCAGTACTTTTACGCACGCCGACAGCTCCCAGTGCGCGAGTCAGCAGCGCAGTTCAGAAAACACCTCTCTCTCACTCACCTGTTCTGTGCTCTCCTTTTCTTTCTCAGAGATTGAAAATCGACCCCTTTTCTCGCTCAATTAACAAACGAAACAATGCCGGCGGTTTAAAAAACAAAAGCGTGTCTTCTTACCTATAGCGCGGTCGTGGCGATATGGAAGTGGAGCTGCTCAGTGCACACAGGTGCGTTTTTCTTCTCAGCCCGATCCAAACGGAAACTTTTGGTCCCTCTCTCTCTCGTTGTTGTTGTCCTTAAACTTGTGAGGAAAACAAAGAAGGTCTCTCCTCCGGTTCTTCTAAACCTTCAGATTTAGGAGGCTGGTAGATCAGATCAGATCAGATGATGATGATGACTGATGATGTGCATCTACGATGTTGTATATCAGCTGGCTGGCTGGCAGAGCGGAGTCATGCAACAACAGCTGCTCTCTGACTGCTTTAATACGGATATGCGTTCTGTTCTGCTTGTATCAGCCCTGCCTCCCACTCACCCACTCTCCCGATCACGCACTGACTGTCTCTCTCTCTCCCACCCATGAGGAATAGGATACATAATCTGCGCTTTCAACTCTCTCTCTCTCCCCCCACCTCTCCCTCTCTCTCTCACACACGCACGCACACACATATGCGCGCGCGCACGAAGTTATCTGTATCATCTGCAGCGGTCGAAAAGTAGACTACTACTCAAATGTTTTACTTGAGTAAAAGTGTCAATACTAGAAAATACTCTGTTAAGTAAAAGTACAGAATGTAAAAAAAAAAGAAGAAAATCAAACCCAAGTTTGAAGTGAGCGGTGGTGTGTGTGTGTGTGTGTGTGTGTGTGTGTGTGTGTGTGTGTGTGTGTGTGCGCGTGTGTGTGTGTGTGCGCGCGTGCGTGCGTGCGTGCGTGCGTGCGTTCTTCTCCTCTCTCCAAAACAAAACACTGTGTGTGCGTGTGTGTGTGTGCCCAGGTGTGTGTGTGTGTTGGGGGGGGGGGGGGGTGCGCCCGTGTGTGTGAGAGTGTGAGCCATACTTGCTCACTCAGGCCACCACTGCTATTGCAGTTGATGCTCAGGGCAGGCTAGACTCAACAGCACCTCTCTGGTCACCCAGGGGTACTGAGGCTACACCAGAGGCTACATACAGACACACATACATACATACACGGATACACACACGGCCACGCTATGGAGATGGTGTGACCACCGCTCAAAAAAGAAGTAGGCCCTATAGGCCTACCAAAAGTAAAAGTAGGCCTACTCATTATGCAGAATGTACCATTTCAATTTATAAACATCTTTTGAAAATATCAGATCTACAAGCTCACAATCTCTCGCATTGCGAGGCATTGTGAACTTATAGATCTGCTATTTTCAAATAGCCGAAATGTAGGCTATATAGGGCTGAAGTGGTTAATGTGTATTTTGTAATAATAATCACAATCTACAAAGTAACTTGTAACTATTGTTTTCAAATAAATGTAGTGGAGTAAAAGTATAATATTTGGATCCAAGATGTAGTGGAGTAGAAGTAAAACTATTGGAAATTGGAAATAATCCAGTAAAGTAAAAGTACTTCAAGATTGTACTAAGTAGTACTTGAGTAAATGTACTTTACACCACTGTAGCTACCTGTTTAAATCTATCGCTCACTCTCATGCTCTGGTATAAAAAGTGCAAGGGGCAAAGCAGTTAGTTTGCACGTGTTGTTGGCAGGCAGTTTTTTTTAAATAATGTGGGACAACAACCAAAATACACAGGATCGAGGCCCTAAAAAAGTCTCCTTGTCCTCTGTCCAAGACCATCAACGTGCGAGTCTGTCCGACAGACAGACAGCGGCCCACTATAAATCGAGAGCTTGTGTTTTTATTCCTCTCCCGGCTGTCCGGAGTCGGACTATTAGTGCAGCCGTCAGTCGCCCTGCGGATTGGGAGTGGTTTGGATTAAAACACGGGATTATACCTCGACATTCATGCATCATTTCATTAGACAGCACATTGGTGCATGTTGTTGACAATGACATCACTATTTGGCAAATAAGCCTACACACACACACACACACAGACAGTCAGACAGACAGACAGACACACACTGACAGACAGGCCGATACGTGGGAGAGGGTCAGTTGAGAGAGAGAGACAGAGGCAGAGAGAGAGAAAGACAGAGGCAGAGAGAGAGAGAGAGGGGGGGGGGGGGGTGCAAGGGAGAGATTGAAGGAGATTAAACCTTTCAACCCCTAGATTGATCTATACTAATGCCTTCTAACCCCATAAATACATCCAGAGGCTGTGACCAGATGTAGCCTACTGGTCGAACATGTGATTGCCTTTTGCTGTGTGTATGCCTGTCGCCTTTATTGCATGTGTATCTATAGGCCTAGATACAGTATAGGCCATGGCATGTCCAGGGGGTACAAGGCATATGTACCAGAATGTTTTCCTTCCCGATAGCGATTCCGATACCCATAACTTGTGTGTCATGTGATAAATGATGTGGTATTATTTGGTATTGTTATGGCATAGACCGATACTTTGCAGCTTTTCCGACATTGGTATATTGGTATCAGAACAACGTTCTGTATGGCATAGCCCTGTGCCAGCCCTTGTGTCACCCCGGGTTCGGAAATGGATTCAGAAATAGCTCAGAGAGCAGTGCAGTGCAATGCGGACTTGCGGAGATGTGACTTATATTCATTAGAATGACTTCTGAGGGCAGCATTAATTTCAAGCATGCGGAGCTCACAATTTACAATTTAGGCATTTAGCAGACACTCTTAATCCAGAACAATTTACAATAAGCAAGGCAATACATCAATGCATCAACATCAATACATCAAATGCATAGAAATAGTAATCCAAGAAAAAGGAACGTAGGTAGACCAAGTACCTATTCAGTAAAAAGTTAAAAACGTTATAAAAAAACAAATAGAAAATGCCATCTAACTTACATGTATGGTCATTGAGGGTCGGCAAGTGCTACGGTAAGTGCTATGGGCTAATGTGGAGTCTGAAAAGGTGAGTCTTCAGGCCACCGTGGAAGCTAGGGAGTGAGTCTGCAGTTCTAAGTGCAACAGGGAGTTTATTCCACTGTTTGGGGGCCAGGAGGGCACATTGTGTAGGACTAGTGGATTTTGTCCTGGAGTTTTTAGCGAGGGTTCTGTCAGCATCCCTGTGTTAGCTGATCAGAGTGAACGGGTTGGGTTGTAGGGGTCGATCAGGCACACCAGGCTGGATATTCGAATCACTACATACCCAATTCTGTTATCTGCCTTGGTGGTGTGCATGGCTCAGTGTTAGACTTCTGGTCATAATATCAGAGGATCAAATACCACTCTCTTCTCTACACTACTTTTTTTCACATCAGACATAATCTTGCCACTTTAGGTCATAATTATCCCGCTTTAGGTACAGTTTTTGTGAGGTGAAGGTCAGCGCTAAGGTTAGGTTTAGGCATAGTTTTTGTGAGGTTAGGGTCAGGGTTAAGGTTAGGTTTAGGCATAGTTTTTATGAGGTTAGAGTCAAGTGAGGCATAATTTCACCACATTTAGGCATAAGTCTACTATCCAAAACACATGGCAAAAGTCTCAAAGAGTCTCAACAAAAGTCTCAACAAGGCACAACTGCCAAGGCACAAGTGACTGCTCTCGCGGCTGTTCAGAGGGCCACCCCAGTCCCAAATGTCTGGGCGAGCCACTGACTAGGGCTGGGTGATATCATGGACAAAATCAGTTGTGACGACAATATCCTATTCTGATGATAGACGTTTTCTTTACAGGTGCTGGAAACAAATATACAGCACTCGTGAGAGATGCATTGTTTCAAATGTATATTATGATTTGTCCAATGTGTTCAAGCTCGCCATGTGTTGTGAGCTTATAGGTTTGTTAATTAATTAGTTAATTTGAACATAATATGTTTGATTATTATTTTGAACAAGTATAAAATAAGCCATTAATAAGTCATTAAAAAACAGGAAAAGATAATACAATATTACGATATGCAAAATCCCAAACAATTATCTTGTCTCATGATATGGACATAATATGATATTTCCCAGCCCTCTTGTTCACAGTACCAGCAGAAACACACAGCCAATGTGGCATGTGTGTGTGCGTGCGTGTGCGCGTGCGTGTGTGTGTGTGTGTGCACGCATGTCTGACAGATGGTTACTGTAATGACGCAGGAACTAACTACCGGGTTTGTGTCGTCAGTATATGTGCTTGCAAATGTTTGTTTGAGTGTGTGTGTGTGTGTGTGTGTGTGTGTGTGTGTGTGTGTGTGTGTGTGTGTGCGTGTGCGTGTGCGTGTGCGTGTGTGTGTGTGCGTGTGCGTGTGCGTGTGCATGCGTGTACGTGTGCGTGTGCGTGTGCGTGTGCGTGCGTGCGCGTGGTGTGTATGTGTGCTGTGTGAATGAGTTCAGATGTTTAATGATGAGCTCAGATATTATAGTTTTTTTCCTCTATCATTTGTAATTAGCATCACATACTGTATTTAGTAGCTGGGACAGCTATAAGAACCATGAAACCCACCCAGTACCCACTCACCAAACATGCATGGGTCCTTCTTCAGCCCAATGAAGCCTGGGTTTCCGAGGCTATCTTCAGCCTAACCCAAATTAACCCACAATTATTCTTAACCATCACCCCTTCACTTCCTCATTATCACCACATTCATCATTAAACATCGTCATACATTTGACCGTGTGGTGCCCTGAAATGCTTGCAATATTGTATACATGTAAAAAGATGCAGATATAGCCCCCTAACCTTCAACTTAAATAGAAGGATTGGATACCTTTTATTATTTCAGCTTCCCTCTCTCTCTCACTCTCTCTCTTTCTCTCTCTCTCGCCTTTTTGTCCAGGCTCTCGCAGTCTTTGCCCACACACATTCTCAGAGAGAGACCTTGAGTCTGCTGCAGCTTCCATTTGTTGCAAATATATTCATACCAAGTGTGAGTTGCGTGTGCGTGCGTGCGTGCGTGTTTTCATGACCATCAGTGTTTGTGTCTGCATGCATTCATAAATTAAATGCAGAGTCTGCAGTCTACGATCATGTTCATATATGGATCACCATCATAATCACATTGGTGGTGATTGCAATAGGAGTGGACAAAAAAACGAAACAAAGAAAACTAGAAAAAGTGCTCCTCGGAGTAGGAGCACAGGTCACACCCACGGACAGATGGACAGACAAAACATAGCCTATAGTCTCTGCTTCGACCTGTCAGAGACAGCAACACAAATTAGTCTCAAAGTTCCACTAGTAGCTCGCAGATGCTGTGCTGCTAATAACTATAAACTAAATAAATAAAACTAAATAAAAACAAAGCTATGATTTCTTAAACTATATATATGTATTGACAATTTGTCAATTTCGTCAAAAAAGAAAAACTAGGGGTGCCTGTAGGCTGTCCAGGCGCATACCACATAGGCTCTGCTGCATGACAGCGCATTGCGGGTTTGAATCCCGATCCCGACGAATTATGCTCCCCATCTCTCTCCCCGTCTACTGTCAGTCTACTGTCCTATCAATAAAGACGTAAAAACAAAGAATGTATAAAAAATTTAAACTAGACTAAAATATTAGGGAGGGACTAGTGGAGAAGAGATCCAGTAGAACTAAAAGACAAGTAATTTTATGTTTGGTTGTGCTCGGGTGTTGCACTCTGAACATAGCAGATCTACAAGTTCACAAGCTTTAAAAGTGAATCTCACCTCATTTAACAATAAATATACAAACATTACTAATCATTTCATAATCATATATTTTTTTATTTAAAAACATGAATAACACAACAGTGGATAAACAGTATGAATGAAAAAGAAAAACATAATAAACAGTTGGAAAGGTTATGTGCAAGTGTGTGGGTGTAATTTCCGTGTGTGGGCGTATGAGTGGCATTAAGTGGCAGCAAGAACTGTTGTATTATTTATATTCTAAATAATGTTTTATTGTGTTGTATTCTTTTTATGATTATTATGATAAATTCTTTTTATTTTTTTCCTGTTAAATTAGGTGAGATTAACTGTTAAAACCACAAAGGGTTTTCTAAATCTCTCTAAACCTCATTTAACAAAAAAACTAAACAAAAACAACAATTAAACATAAAATAGAAACATAAATAATACAACAGCGGATACACGGTATGAATGAACAAATAATTAAATAAATATTAGTTGAAAAGTGTGTGTGGGTGTAAGAGTGGCTCATTCGGTGGACTAATTGCTCGGAACAGTTCATTACACTAACAGTATCATCTGGCATGCTTGCTCTGCTTTCTCCGGTTGTCCTCCTGCATAATGCAAGCACTGTTGAGGGTGTTTAGAGTTGTATATTTTGTTTATTAATGATGGTCTTTCTTTGAGTGCGACGATGTGTTTTCCCCGGCTGCATCCACAGTATTTTTCTTGCCCTTGTGCAACCAGGGAAGGAATTTCATAGAGGCAACAATGAAAGCCATGGCTGTGCTTACTGTGGCCGCTCAGTTTGGCCTTCTGCTCCTCAGAAAAATGAAATGCGCTGAGGCCACAGTAGCCTTGATGCCCGACCACACTGTACTAGTAGATTTTACCGTTTTCTCCTCTCTTTACTGCCAATAGGCCTACAGTTGTTAAACACCAGTGTCTTTTGTTGAGATTCGGAATTCTGAATCTTCAAATGAGTCCAGTGACTCTGAAAAGGCCGGCCAGGGCTGAGCATGTATTTGGTTGTCCTCTCATACTGTAGGCATAGGCTGAAAATGGGAGGTGGAGTTGCATACCAGGTCCAGGTATGTGTTCGATACACAGCGAACAACACATACTGGTGTGTCCCCTCGCACAAGACATCAGAGGGATATGGACATGAGTTTACTGATCTGAGCTCATTCTTGTGGGTACCAACAGAGGAACTTTGCGTATGCTGCTATATGCTGCCTGCCTGTCATTTTTGGAGCAACAGTCAGTAAGGGGGCGGATTGGAATTGGGCCGATGTAACAATAAAGACCTTGAACTTTGAACCTTGAACCTTAAACCTTGAACACAACGGTCCGATATCTTATGAAACGTTATGCACAATTGAAAGCCTCCCCCTTCTGAAATCATGTGATCACTGCCACTTGGCTCACAATGACGTGGTATAGTGAATTACCTTTCGTGAGAACAGCCTCAAGTGAACTATGCCGTGGATTTCAGTATGCCATCTTTACCATTCAAAGCCGCCAGGCTTCAAGGTCACAGGCTATTGAGACAGAGAGCTGAGAGTGCAGCAGCAAGTCCTCCAAAAACTGCAAAAAGGCTTTATTTTTCGAAATACCCCAACCAACAGTGTTTTTCCATTTCCCAT
The DNA here is from genome assembly GCF_963921795.1 of Nannobrachium achirus. Taxonomy (NCBI): domain Eukaryota; kingdom Metazoa; phylum Chordata; class Actinopteri; order Myctophiformes; family Myctophidae; genus Nannobrachium; species Nannobrachium achirus. Next base: position 21,470,309 of record NC_137818.1, read on the forward strand.
GTCGTACTGTCACTTATTTTCGATCATTTACACACCCCATGAAGCCTCAAATTCATCAATACTTACAGGGTCATCTACCGAGTAGTAGACTCTTTCAAATCATCAAATTATTGGCTTAGGAATGCGACAAAAAAGATCTCCAAGAATTCATTGCTTCATGGGGTGTGTAATTGCTGGAAATAAGTGATTTTAGAGTTTTAGAGTTAACCACTCCTTTAAATACCTTGCAACAAAACTGGACAGCGTGTATGTTTTTGCATTGGTGCTATCACAGCGCACCAGCTGTCCAATTGCCTCCGAACTTGGCACAAATGTCACGGAACAGGCTACTTTTCCGCCTTTCAATTTTGCATACAACTTGTACACTTTGCATAAACAGTCAATGTCTGACCCAAAGGGTCTCACGACTCCCACCCATCCGACTGTGTGCGAGACAATGGCTAACTTCACGGTATGGAAGATGCTGTCACTGTTTCTTTGAAGGCAGGCACAAACACAGATCCTGTCAGATTTATTGCGACCGTAGGTCGCACTTACTACAGAAAGCTGCTCGAGGTGTCCGTGCGTCCGTCAGTCAGTCCGTCACACCTCACACGTCACACTTTTGCCCTGCTCATATCTCGGCCACCGTTGGCCCGATCCATGCCAAAATTTCCACACAAACTCCTTGCCTGCCAAACTACAACCTCCAAGGACCCCCAGAGTTCCAGGGACCCCCAGGTCCCTGGGGGACCCCCAGGTGTAAAAAAAATACCAAATGTGCAAAAATTACCAAATGACCACCCCAACGGGGCTGCTCACGGGGAATTCCCGGGGACCACCCACTCCTGGTGCTCCAGAACGGATGCAAAAGTGGTGGCGCCCCCAGTGGAGGACCCCCTGCCACTGCAGCTCACATAAAATGCCGTAACTCGGGCTAGGAGCGTCCGGGAGAGCCGGGGCCGGTACCTAATCGTCCGCCAAGGCAACGCGGACACCCCACCCCTCATTTCTCACATGGCCCTCTTCTAGCGCCACCTACAGGCCGATTTTTAAAACACATTTTTGGCCACTGCTCCTACAGTTTTGGCCCTCAAATCACGGAAATCACTACACAGTATGTCTACACTCATGTCATCAACATGGATCCGGAAGTTTTTGGAAAAACAAATTTTTGCCCTATTTGTGGAGATAAGTGACCTACGGTCGCTTATCTCCCGATTAGGGAGTCTTACTGGTTGCGACCGTAGGTCGCACTTACTACAGAAAGCTCCACCAGGTGTCCGTGCGTCAGTCAGTCAGTCCGTCACACGTCACACGTCACACTTTTGCCCTGCTCATATCTCCGCAACCGTTGCCCCGATCCATGCCAGATTTTGCACACACACTCCTTGCCTGCCAAACTACAACCTCCAAGGACCCCCGGAGCTCCAGGGACCCCCAGGTCCCTGGGGGACCCCCAGATGTAAAAAATGACCAAATGTGCAAAAATGACCAAATGTCCACCCCAACGGGGCTGCTCACGGGGAATTCCCGGGGACCACCGACTCCTTGTGCTCCAGAACGGATGCAAAAGTGGTGGCGCCCCCAGTGGAGGACCCCCTGCCACTGCAGCGCACATAAAATGCCCTAACTTGGCCTAGGAGCCACCGGGAGAGCCGGGGCCGGTACCTATTCGTCCGCCTCGGCGGCGCGGAGACCCCACCCCTCATTTCTCACATGGCCCTCTTCTAGCGCCACCATGAGGCTGATTCTTGCAAAACACATTTTTGGACACTGCTCCTCCAATTTTTGCCCTAAAATCACTCAACTCGGTACACAGTATGTCTACACTCATGTCATCAACATGGATCCGTCCACATTTTTTGGGGACACTGCTCCCTACTCTTTGTGTATACATGTGACCTACGGTCGCTTATCTCCCGATTAGGGAGTCTTACTGGTTCAGATAGGAGTGGAGCTGAGAGTAGCAGCGGTGGATCAGATCTCAACAGTGATTGGTAGCAGAGGTAGACGAGGCAGACTTCCAGGCAGGGGCGTCACACCAAATTCTGGGCCCTGGGTACAAGGATTCACTGCAGGCCCCCCATGAATGTTAACTATTGAAAAATAGCAGATATACAAGCTCACAGCGCGGCACCGAGTGCCGCGCTGCAAGCTTGTTGCCGCGCTGCGAGCTTGTAGATCTGCTATTTTTGAAAAATCGTGAAAATGTGTGCCAAGAAACCTATGTTTCCATGTCAGTGATGCTCAAACTTTTTCATGTGAAGGACCCCCCCCATCTCAAAATATTTAGTTCCAGGGACCCCCCCAGAAGAAAAATTTGAGTTACAAATGTTCACTTAACAAATACATATATTCAAAGATTTGCGCACATTTTCACGACTTTTCAAAAATAGCAGATCTACAAGCTCGCAGCGCGGCACTCAGTGCCGCACTGTGAGCTTGTATATCTGCCATTTTTCAATAGCTAAAGTTACTAGGGCCCCTCCACCTTGGGCCCTGGTAACTCGGTCCCACTTTCCTACCCCTTGTGACGCCCCTGCTTCCAGGGTTCAGGTGGTCACTGCAAACACAGGAGAGAAGTGGGAAGTGTTCAGAATAACACACTGAGATTATGTTGCCAGCCTGGGTGGAAAACGGCTGAGAGGTCTAACAGAAACTGGCGATCTGTCAGAGCATGAAGCGTTGCCCCCGGCTTTATAGATGTCTTGATTCGACGACTCCGCCTCCTTAAAGTAGAGTGGGTGTGGCAGTCATGACAGATGGAGGAAGCAGGAAAGGTAACGCAGTAAATGTATACACTCCAAGGGCCATGGTGAGGTGCTGACGTTTTGGCTTGTTGTCCTCAAATGACATAAAATGTGTTAATTAACATTGTTAACAAATTAACCTTTTTTTTAATTCTGAGAAAGGACAGCAAGTCAAAACGTCAATTAACAAAACTTCATATAAAAACACATGGCTTTAACATCAGTGGGTAAAAAAAACACAGACAACTTAACCACTTTCAACCTGGCATCCCCATTTTGGGTATTGTTGCCTTGCATTTTCTACAAATATGGCTAAAATAAATAAATAAATCATTATAAAAGAGCCAGCTCAACATTACCTTCTAACAACCAACTCTCCTCTGCTGTAACATCAACCTAAATTTGGATCTGGATACTGCAATTTATCGTATTTTTCTTTATAATGGCTTACACCGTTCTTCCCTACCATCACATGAGAACCCAATTGCACCCAAATGCGGTGCGTGTGCATGTGTGTGTGTGTGTGTGTGTGTGTGTGTGTGTGTGTGTGTGTGTGTGTGTGTGTGTGTGTGTACACACAAAATTGAGTACTGTCTGTAGCGATGAGGTATGCTAGAGGGTCAAATATCAGGCTCTTCAGACATGTTTGGGGACATATTTTGACATTCTGAACAGAAGGTTCAGAACTTCCTGAGGTTAACAGAGCGGCACTGGCACTTTTCCACTCTCTCCACGGTTTGCATCTTGGCAATACAAATGAGCAATGTCTCTCGGCTCTCTGGTTGGCTGGCTTCTGGTTCAATGGCTCCATCACTGACCACCATCTTTTCATTGTGAATACCTCCCCAATCTGGAAAAATTGGGCTTTAATTTCTGCACTCCCAATAACTGCAACTCCCCATAACTTGGCAAGAGGTGGAAATGGTCAGTTAAATTACAATCATGTTGTGCACTGAATGGACCACACCAAGGACCAGGTTCAAAAATGTTGGAGTCGTTTTCTTTTTATTCAGCTCTACATTTGGAGAACATCAGAAATCACCACTTTTTCTTTTTCTTTTTTTTCTTTTTTCTTTTATTTAACCTTTATTTAACCAGATAAAAACACATTGAGACATGATCTCTTTTTCGAGTGTGACCTGGCCAAGAGGCAGAAATAAAAAATTACACGATTCTTGCTTACATACAAGACATCACAACAAAAAATAGAACATCCATGATACACAAACAGATACCTAAGAACTCCAAACTTATTTAAGAAACATTGCCAGAGTAAGACAATTTCTCTTTCAGGCTGACACGGAAAGACTAATGCATAGTTTTATCACTAGCAGGCCTGATTACTGTAGTGGCCAGTGCTCTCCTGTCTGCTCTACCACGAAAAGCAATTGCTGGGTCGCACTCGCAACTTCAAAATTCCAGATGAGGAGCACACATTACACCCACTTCTAAAGTCCCTGCATTTGCTGCCTGTTAGCTTTAGAATCGATCTTTTTAAATCCTTTTATTGTTTTTAAGAGTCTCCTCCATCGTCGGTGTGTGAATGTGTGTGTGAAAGGGTCAATGTAATGCACATTGTAAAGTGCTTTGGATAATGGTGCTATATAAATGAACAATTTACCATTTGACCAGTTACCACTAAATGGAAATGCACCTGCCTATTTTTCTGCAATGCTTTTTAAGTATAGCCTATGTGACCGGACCCATACTGTATCTTCCGAAAAAGTCTCTTAAGAACAAAAGGACTGTGGCTTTTTACCTAGTTTTCCTTATTTGCTCTCTTTTAAAGCACATGAAATGTGCTACTGGTATACTGTATCCACCTCTTTCTGCGGGAATTTACTGGATAATTTTTTGCACCACACTTCCGGTTAACAGCAGACATACAAGCTCACGTCGCGTCGCAGATGCAGCCGTTGTGAGCTTGTAGATCACACTCGGCTGCGGCGCCGGATGCTCCGTGCAACTTCTGCGCAATGCATGATGGGATGTTGGAAAGTTGTGGATACATGTATGTATATACAGTGTTTGATTGACTGAGCATGTTAGAGGTGGTGACAGTACTGTAAGCTGCACATCTGTACCTGTCTGGAATCAATAGTGTTTGTGATCATCTGGTGTTGAGGGAGACATATGCAAAGAGCAATCAAAAGTTTGTGAGTATCATTCAATATCAAACATATAATTTTCCGAATGTCTGTCTGTCTGAGTGTCTTTCTGAGTGAGTGTCTGTCACAGCGTTTCTCCTCAGTGGCTGGAGCAATTGATCTGAAATCGCATCACCATTAGCATATAAACACACCTGACATAACTGTGAAGCCCGTTTGTCACTTTCACAAATCATATGCTGTATATTAGCATTTTTATGGTGTATCTATATCTATTCTGCATCTAGCTTGAGGCATATCTATTCTGCATCTAGCATGAGGCAACATGTTTAACCAGCTCTGTGTGTGTGTGTGTGTGTGTGTGTGTGTGTGTGTGTGTGTGTGTGTGTGTGTGTGTGTGTGTGTGTGTGTGTGTGTGTGTGTGTGTGTGTGTGTGTGTGTGTGTGGGTGGGCGGGCGGGTGGGCGGGCGGGGGGGGGTCTGTTGTCTGGCCCTGTTACAGATTTTGTCCAAAAATCATGCAGATCGGTACACAGTATCTCTGTAGCCATTAAACGAAACGGGTATTTCTTACATTGATGCTCCTACATATTATCATGCAAGCACCAGTTAAAGTTACTTTCCATCCCTCATATACTGTGTGCACAGTGCACATCCCATAACCCACACACTGCACATCATTTCAGAGCTCATATCTTTAAACGGGTAAGGACTAGTGGAGTATATTTAGCTCACTATCCAATCCATATGCCTTTACGGTGTGGTTCTCAAACTTTTTAATGTCAAGGACCCCAAGTTCGGTATGCGATAGGCCACGCTGCCACGGCCCCATAACTCTGAAAGTGTACAAATTTGTTCAGTGTCAGAGTTAGAAATCTGTAATCGATTTCCTGATAGTGAATGTTTCTAACTCTCAATAATTTACATGGGGACTTTGCACCCTCCAGAAAGATATTTCTCTTCTCTTTCTGAGTTTATGGGGTGCATCACTGTCTGTTCCTCAACAATCCATTGCATGAAAGGGAAAAACAACCAACCCACCCAAAACACCAACCCACATCGACCCACAGTGGTCGAAACGTTGTCAAATTCTGTGAACAAGAATAATTCTAACGTGAAAGTTTGCGTATGTATGTGTGTTTTGTATGTGTGTATGCCTCAATGTTGAAATATGTTCCATAACTTGCTTTACTGATGAATATTTTTTTCTATTGCATGTGCCTGTGTGTGTGTGTGTGTGTGTGTGTGTGTGTGTGTGTGTGTGTGTGTGTGTGTGTGTGTGTGTGTGTGTGTGTGTGTGTGCCAAGCACACCTGTTACTGACTGTTCGTGTGTCTAAAGAGTGTATCTTGGAAAGAAGGCAGTTGTCTTTAGCTCTTCAATTTACATGCTTGTAATTATAGTGAGTGCATACCATTTGGGTTAGCACATGGATTTGCATGCAAATTCACTCCTTACAGGCTTAATTTAGAATTAAATCCACAACAACCTGCAATCTACAATTCCGATGCATAGTGCTATCTTGGTATCAAATTACAATATTATTAGAGAAAGGGACAGCGATACTAACTGGCAGTCCCTTTTCATTATGTCTGTATTGTATCATGTTATTTGCTCAATCATGTGCAGGCAAACATATGCACATTCACGAACACACTCACGACACACTCGCACACACACACACACACACACACACACACACACACACACACACACACACACACACACACACACACACACACACACACGATGGTTGCTCAGTGTGTGTTTTACTGGCTCATCGCCCACTTCCTTTTGTCGGAAGCTAGCTCTCCCCCTCCTCCCACCTCACCATCCCACTCGGCCCCTGCCCTGCACACTCATTTGCTTTTCATATGTTCCTCCTTCACTATTGTTCATCATTATGCCTCTATCACAGGGGTCTTCAATGTTTTCAGGCCAAGGACCCCTTAGTTGAGAGAGAGATGAAGCAGTTCATAGATTCCATATAGTTTCATTGTTTGACAGCACAATCATCAGTGTATTTTGGATTCATTTAACCACTTGAATTCAATACTTAATAAACTTGACCTTTCACTCTGTTCTTGGTCTGCTCTTTTCCCCTCTACACCAAACCTCTTTGCCAAAAATAGCCAGTCTACAAGCTCACAACGCATCACAGCGCAAGGTGTTGTGAGCTTGTAGATTTGCTATTTTTGGCTAAAGTTCTCAGAATAAAGACACTAGCGTTCAAGTGGTTAATATAAAAAAAGATTTGGAGGACCCCCTGTAGTAACTCTGAGGACCCCCTGTTGAAGACCCTTGCTCTATCAGTTATTCTCTCACTCCATCCTACCATCTTCCTTCTCCTTTTCCTCCCCCTTGCCCATTTGAGCTCATCTGTCCCTGTCCCTCAAGTCTAATTTATATTTCGTTGCGCACAGTGGTTGACAACGTACACAACCTGAGTAAGAGTAATGGATAGTCCCGGTCATATCTAACTCCAATGCGTGTGAAAGTTGCTCATTCAAATCTTTATTTGAGTTAAAGTATTGGAGTATTTGCATTTAAGTACTCATAAATAGGACTATTTTTCATGGTGTGGTACTGCAACAGCTACTACCCGTCAACATGAGAGGGTCTGTGTGTGTGTGTGTGTGTGTGTGTGTGTGTGTGTGTGTGTGTGTGTGTGTGTGTGCCTGTGTGTGACTTTTTTCACATAATGTTTTATACTTTTGAGGGAGGGAATGTAACTTTCACTTTACATAGGAAGTCAAAGGGACTTTGGTTGGGCTGAAATCTTGCCCACATTTGGAGTCATCTACACATCAGTCAAAAAATGTGTTAATGAAAAAAAAAAAAACAATTACTGCTTCAAAAGAAATCAACAAACTAATAGCCTACTATAAAAACTGGTCAAACATTGGCCAATAAGAAAGAGGAAAACATCTTGAAAATGCTATTTTTACAATATCTATCTGTGGAACCAAGTCAAATGTAATGCCTCACCTCCTACAAGTGCTTGTCAGGGTGGAGCTCCACATTGGAGCCAATTAAGTCTGAGATCCAAATTGGCTCCAATTAATCCAATGTTGGATCCTGATATCCACATAATATGTATGTTGCTGCCTGCTGTATTATTTTCACAATGCATTTACAGAAAGTCACAAATTGCTGAAACACCATGCATAATGAATCACATTTTCTTGCTTGTGAAACCACTATGCTACGAAAGGTCTATAGAAACGCTTAGAAAAACCAAAAAAGGACAGCCATTGTCAGTTTATTTTTGTATTTACCAACAGTACCGTATATTATGGCTTAAAAATCTGCTATTCTTGGGTAGTGACACCATTTACCACACAGAGCATAAATGAGACTTCAACTCCTCTGGCCCTGGTCTCTGGGCAGCAGGCCAGCGGTGGTCACAGACAGCCTGTAATTACTTCACTTCTTCTCTATGGCAGCTCTGGCAACAGAGAAAATAAACAGACATGGTGGTATGTGGTCTGAGTGTGTGTGTGTGTGTGTGTGTGTGTGTGTGTGTGTGTGTGCGTGCGTGCGTGCGTGCGTGCGTGCGTGCGTGCGTGCGTGCGTGCGTGCGTGCGTGCGTGCGCGTCCGTGTTCGTGTGTGTCCGTGTTTTTCTTTCTCTCTTTATACCTGGGCATTCCATAGCCCCCCAAATTATCCCAAACTTCTGTTCTGCCGTCACAATACCTTACCTGCTGGTACCATGAAAATGATCCCTTCAAGAGATACTACACCCAGGGGTGTCACAAGGGGGGTAAAGTGGGACTGAGTTACTAGGGCCCAAGGTTGAGGGGCCTTCATTATTTTACACTTTAGCTATTGAAAAATAGCAGATATACAAGCCCACAGAGTGGCACCGAGTGCCGCGCCGCAAGCTTGTAGATCTGCTATTTTTTGAAAAGTCTTGAAAATGTGTGCAAATCTTTGAATATAATTTTTAAGCAAACATTTGTAACTCAAATTTTGCTTCTGGAGGGTCCCTGGAACTAAATATTTTGAGATGGGGGTCCATGGCCAAATACATATCATTTTGGGGGTCCTTCACATGAAAAGGTTTGAGCACCATTGACATAGAAACATAGGTTCAAAATATGCGCTGTGAGCTTGTAGGCCTATACCTGCTATTTTTCAATAGTTAAAGCACAAAATAACGTGTAATAATGCGTTTCCAGTCTAAAGAGGTTAAACCCCCTCCTCCCCCCATGAAGAACATTCATGCGGGGCCCACAGTGAATCCTTGTACCCAGGGCCCAGAATTTGGTGCGACACCCCTGGTTATACCCACCACGGCCCTATGGGCCAATTAGTCAGGTGTCTGAATGCAATGCAGATTTGATACCAGTGATGTGATATACGGTATAGGCATGAGATAGATGCCAAGCGCTTGCAGTGCTATGCCATCCGACATAATGTGTTTTTGAAAACTGCACATGAGAATATGGATTTCCTCCCCAATTAGGTTTTGTCATATTTTTGCATGCTAATTCGTCCTAACTGAGCCCAGTTATCCGGTTCCTTGTCACTTAATCCTCACAACTGCCAAAACAACTTAGTGGTATTATGAACTGCTTTAAATGAAAAACTTGTACCCTGAAGAAGATTCATTTGCAAGTCAAGTGAACATGACCAAACATTTCACCCAACTCACATCCATACAGATTTGCATGTCCCAATGCAGAGAGACAAACAATGCAGTGATGTGTTAATGTGCTATGCTTTGCACTGATTTCTGGGCCCATGCTTATGGAGGTATTCCTTTAACATGCTTGATCTAGCATAGGAGAGTTGGCCTTAATTAGTGGAGCTATATTTGAGATGTAATGTAGGGCGGGCATGCAATGCCTTCTGGACTTTAGCTCCTGGTCCACAGGAATCATCATCTGTCAGTACACCTACAATAATCTACGGTGGTCCAAATCACAATGACAGGGGGATTCCCCAGACATAGTGAAATGAATGAGGAAAGAAAAGAAACGCATAAATAATGAAGACATTATTCAAAATGTGTTTCAGGAATTATGGGCCAGGGCCAGGATCAGGCAACTGTTTTCAAATTTCTGTAAAGCATCCAGTGGTGTACATGAAAGCTATAGAGAGCATTCTTAGGTTTTATACCGGTATAACGTTTTTTTGTTTTTTTTTACTGATTAGGTGCTTGATCTACCTACGTTATTTTTGCCAGACCCAGGGGGTCGGCCTACAAAAGGCTTTGTCGGTCTGTCGGTCTGTCGGTCGGTCGGTCGGTCCCTCTTTTCCTCAGTGTGCCTGTGTTTGCCTCTGACTGCTCATCTGCCCCTCCCTTCCCTTGCTCGGCTGATTGCCTTGAGTGCCGTCACCTGTACAGGACCAGCTGAGTTGAGTTGGCTGACGAGCTGCTGACACTATAAATTCCTCAGCCCATCTACAAGCTCAGAAACATTTCCAGCTGCTCAGCCTATACAATCCTGTGTGTTCATGTGTTAGTTCAGTGCCATACTAGTGAAAACAGCCGATCTACAAGCTCTTGCTATGTCACGCTTGCCGGACAGGTCAAAGGAGAGAGGCCAGACTAAGATTGATCCACCCCCCCCCCCCTTCCTTGCATTCTGATTTTCATTGCGGGTCTGGCAGAACCAGGTGACCTGGTCTAGTTTCTAGAGTGATTGATTGCGACCGTCAGGTCGCACTTACTATCAAAACCTCCACAAACTGTGAGTCAGTCAGTCCGTCCGTCCGTCCGTCAGTCTGTCTGTCACACCTCACACGTCACACTATTGCCCTGCTCATATCTCCGCAACCGTTGCCCCGATCCATGCCAAATTTTGCACACACACTCCTTGCCTGCCAAACTACAACCTCCAAGGACCCCCAGATGTAAAAAATGACCAAATGTGCAAAAATGACCAAATGACCACCCCAACGGGGCTGCTCACGGGGAATTCCCGGGGACCACCGACTCCTGGTGCTCCAGAACGGATGCCAAAGTGGTGGCGCCCCCAGTGGAGGACCCCCTCCACTGCAGCTCACATAAAATGCCGTAACTCGGGCTAGGAGCGTCCGGGAGAGCCGGGGCCGGTACCTATTCGTCCGCCAAGGCAACGTGGAGACCCCACCCCTCATTTCTCACATGGCCCTCTTCTAGCGCCACCATGAGGCCGATTCTTGCAAAACACATTTTTGGACACTGCTCCTACAGATTTTGCCCTAAAATCACACAAATCGGTACACACTATGTCTACACTCATGTCATCAACATGGATCTGTCCCATATAGCGCCACCATCAGGCAGATTTTTTGAACCACATTTTTGGACACTGCTCCTACACATTTTGCCCTAAAATCACGCTGCGACCTGACGGTCGCTTATCTCCCGATTAGGGAGTCTTACTGGTTGATTTCTATGCAATTGATGTATTGATGTTGCTTATTGTAAGTCGCTCTGGATTAAGAGCATCTGCTAAATGCCTAAACTGTAAACTGTAAAGTAACTAAGTATACAGTACATTTACTCGTGTACTGTACAATTTACTTTACTTGAGTAGGCCTATCTCCAGTTTTCTGAACTTTTACTTCTACTCCACATCTCAGAGGCAAACCAAAAATATGGTTACTTTGTACATTTACTTTTATTATTATTACAAAACATACATGAACCACTTGAGCTCTATATACAAAATACATTTCGGCCATTTGAAAATAGCCCCTCTACAAGCTCACATGCTATAAGTAAAAAATGTGAATACTTTTTCCACCACTGAACGCATCTCTGCAGTATGTCGTTAAACAACAAGGCTCGTTGTTTCAAGGTGGTGACAGACATGAAATGTGTTATTGTGAAGTTTCGATCCAAAGATGTGTGAATGCTTCCATTAATTGCTCCAACTAGCGAGGAGCAGATTCAGTGTCCCGGCTGCGAGCCAGCAGCTTTGTATTTTTGTTGTTGCTTCTATTTCTGTCCTGCCAGTTGATCGATGATATTTACCTTAGTCTGGGCCAGGGAGAGCTGAGACAGGGGTCACCAATTAGGGAACGCCAGTAGTAGTTTGCAGTAAATATTCAGCAGTTATGTTGTGCCTACTGACACCCACACACACGCACGCACATGCACAGACACAAACAACCGCACGCACACGTGCACACACACGCACACACGCACACGCACGCACGCACGCATGCACACACGCACGCAGGCACACACGGACACACACAGGTTTTTATTACTTATACTTGTAAGGACATTGTTTAGGGGAGCAATTTAATTAATGTAATTCTTTTTATGTCATTTATAACCAGTGCTTACTGTAATTTGAGGGGGAACAAGGGGGAACATGTTCCCCCACCTATTTGATTGGATCCGGCACCACTCCCCCATTGAACTCAATGGACTTACTCAATGTGTTGCCTACAGCAACCACACTAACAAAAGAATGAGGTGAGAGAGAGAGAGAGAGAGAGAGAGAGAGAGAGAGAGAGAGAGAGAGAGTATATACATGGAAAAAGCAGGAGCGGCAGATGGTGACAGTCTGTGACTTGGCCAACATGTCCACAATGGGCAAGGCTTGATGACAAATAAGGGTTGAAGAGGCCAGAGGAGCACATCATGACACACACAGTTTATTTATTTCCACACACAGGGGAAGCATTCAGGGTCATAAACATTGCAGTAAAGGTTATATCCAGTCAAGGCATATGTCATATGTCCTCATGACAGACCAACCTGGAGAATTTCATAAAAGAAATGGTTAAAACGGTTCCGCACAGCAGAAGAAATTGGCTTAATTGCGACCGAAGGTCGCATTTACCCTGAAAAACCTTGTCGCTTGAGTGTACGTACGTACGTACGTATTCTGTACAGGAAGTGATGTCAGTGTGATGTCAGTGAGTCGTGAAATCACTTCCTGTAAGGGGCGGCTACACAAGACTAAGAAAGACAAAAAAAAGAGAAGGATACACAAGACTAAGAAAGACAAAAAAAGAGAAGAATAAAAAAGAAAAAAAGGAGGAGGATAAAGATACCAAAAGGAGAGAGAAGAAAGGGTGGATGAGGTACAATGTGCTGTATCCTCCTCCGATCTGATACGGGCGGCTGGACTTAGATCACCTATGAAAGAATGTCCATCCACCTGGAGAAAAGAAAATGTAACAAGGAGGTGGCAACGGGGCGGCCAGATAAAGTTATTAGGCCTGGATCCGACTTTAAGTCGATGCACAGGATTCCAGAAGTGTAGTGCTTATTCGCTCTTGTATCAAACCTGTACTCGAAACGTTCTTAGAATTTAACATATTTTCTAACATAAACATGGGGGCGGCTGTGTTAAGAACGTTTTGTTGTCAAGCTCAACGTTGGGCATTTGGACCTATACATGGAGAAATGGAGCAAACCTGTTTGGCCTAAACATGGAGATGTGGAGAACACTATATATGGAGATAGTCCAGTCCATCATGTCATATGGGACTACCGTCATAGACAGTAGCCATTGTTAGGCCGGAGTCAATGGCTGTCTGTCTGACTGTCTGTACAGGAAGTGATGTCACATGACATACTTTTTATGCCCATATATGAGTCATTCTGTACCACATCTCCATGTTTAGGCAAACTCCACACAGAAAGGCCCTATCGCCAACCCCACCTAGGGTGTGGGCGATAGGGCCTTTCTGTGTGGAGTTTGCATGTTCTCCCCGTGTCTCCTAGGGTTGATACCCTCACAAAAACATGAACAAACTCCCCCCAGAATGACAACAACTAGAATCGTCAGGGAAACGCTGTGGTTGTCCAAATGGTCAAGAATTGGCGCGGGCGAGGTCGCATGTCACCCTGAGGTCGCATGTCACCCTCAGGTATCTTACTAGTATAGCCTAAAGCATGATGTCTTACCTATTTGGGAGAAAGTTCACTCACTCTCACTTGACTTTGCGCTCCAGCTCAACACAACAGCACCTAGTTTAGTGTGCACATGGTTGCAATCTCTGCATCTGGTCTGAGACCAGTGGTTGGTCACTTTTAGATGCCCACATCGCCCACAGCGAAACACAATCATTAATTTGCCATATTGACAGTTCAACGATGAATGAGAACAAAGAAATTGCTTCCCAGGTGGCAGATCCGTCTGTTTGTGGCTCATGTGTGCCTCTAGACCGGATCCCTCTATTCTGCCGCATATGATCGGCATTATGGGAGCTTTACTGCCACTTCCGGGAGCAGACGCTAATTTCCGGGGACTGCCGCAATTTCCGGGAGACTTGGGATGTCTGTCATGACTCATGATAAAACAAGCATGTCATGTCACCCAGCCCTCCATGGGTGACATTGCGGCTGACAATCATAGCAGAGACAGCACAACACTCCTGCCTTGTTTCTGGGCATCCTAATTTGTTGAAACGCCCTCCAACGCAGGAATATCCCAGGCTGGACCACCAGAGGAAACAAAGTTTCCAGTCCACTCCCACTCTACCACCCTGTGTCATAACGCTCTCCAAAGCTGCTCCCATGAGCCCGAAAGTCCACCCGAAGGTTGCCGGGTCTTTATCCACCGGAGTGGTAGTTACACCACCTTTCTTCCCAGCCGGCAGCACCAGCTGTTGGTACGGTCTATCGGAGAGCAGCTCCCTCTTCTATGCAAGCTTGCGATCGTAATGAAGCACACAGTCCCCAGAAGTTGTCAATGCATCCTTCTACATTAACGGCGGTAGTTACAAGGAGTACCGTAGTTCACCCCCAAAATGACTTTTTTTTTTTTCATTGATTACTCACGCCATGGAGACTTGGGTTCAATAATATTTTGCGAAAAAACCTAAAAATATTATTGAACTCATTTTGGGGGTGAACTACTTCTTTAATGCCATGCTCAGGACACACACACACACACACACACGCGCGCACATGCACACCATTAAATAGCAATACAATAATTGCTCAACTAACCGAGTGAGTGAGTGAGTCAGTCAGTCAGTCAGTCAGTCAGTCAGTCAGTCAGTCAGTCAGTCAGTGAGTGAGTGGGTGATGGAACTGACATAATTACACTTCCTAAACACAATCTAAAAACTACACTTAAACTTTAGCTGCAAAATATGTCATAAGAATAGGGACGACATAGAACACACACAGTATACCATGTTTTACTTACCGCCCCATCTCCTATATTTACAGTATGTAATTCATTGATTTTATGTTCTTATGATGGTTGTTGTTTGTCATAATTGTGCTTTGGCAACATTGGCCGAAGACTATTACAATTGAATTGAATTGAATTGAATTGAATTGAATTGAATTGAATTGAAATGAATTGAGTGAATGTCAGTATTCTGCCCTACACTTCATCTAGGTTGATTATTTTAAGGACTGTGAGATTAATTCTGTGGCTCTGCAGGGCCATGTGAGTGAAAGAGAAGCTACGCAGACGGAATGAGGAAGGAGATTAAGGCCCCGGCTACACGGAGCTGGATTGTTGCTGGATTGTTGATATCTAGACACTTTTTTGTGCTGTTGGGGCATGTAGCCACACGAAGCTGGATAGTTTGGCAGTGAATCTGGATAGTTTTCAATCCGGATAAATAAGTGGAGACACTGAAAACTATCCG
Source organism: Nannobrachium achirus (assembly GCF_963921795.1). Lineage (NCBI taxonomy): Eukaryota > Metazoa > Chordata > Actinopteri > Myctophiformes > Myctophidae > Nannobrachium > Nannobrachium achirus. The sequence continues at coordinate 21,485,714 of NC_137818.1, forward strand.
CTTCACTGGATCCGTGTAGTCAAGATAGGCGGATATTTCTGAAGACAATGACATCACCGTAATCTTCGCGCATGCCCATTGATTCTTTTGGCATGTAACACGAATCCCAGTCAACACTCTCTTGTGCTCTCATGGCCTTGTATTGTACGGCGATATTAAGCAGCAACTCAACCTCATCGTCGGTCCATATAAAAATGTTATCACTTTTTTCACTTTTATCTTTTTTCTTCTTTGCTCTCCATGACTTCACTCACGTGTTTTCAGTAGCTGTTTGTTTTTGTTTTTGATTCACTGCCGGTGTTCCGGCTTAGTACTGCGCATGCTGAGATGCTGAGCCTATTCTTCTATGGTAGAGCACTCTGGGTATTACTTATCCCTTACCACCACGGCGCCACCTACTGGCCTGGCATGCTTGTTGGAGCCTATAATTATAGACCTCCCTCCATGCCTCCCTCTAGTGGAGGTCTGGGGACTCATATTTTAGACCTAGATATCCAGCTCCGTGTGGACCTAGATAGTTTTCTATCTGGATATCAACAATCTATCTGGATATCAACAATCCAGCTCCGTGTAGCCGGGGCCTCTATGAAAGTTGGATTTGGAGGCATATAGGAGAGGTTATTAATACGAGTGCCTGCCTCTTCAAGGACTTTGGTGATGATTTAGGTCACATTTTCCCTCTTTCTCCTGGGGTGTCTTGAGGTCACTCAAAATGGCCCCAGAAATATTAGGCTCTCTCTTCCTCCCTCCCTCCCTGATTCACTTTCTTTTGAGCTGAAATGGGAATTTGTTGCTCTCACGGCACATGAGGCATACTCAACAAGGCTGAGTGTTGAATATCAATGTCCCCTTGTGAAGGAAAGAGTGACAGAAATATAACAAATTTAGCACAGTGGGCAACTGGTAGCTCTGCCAGGAAATCCTATAGTGGCTTGGGGAGAGCTAGAGAGAGAATACACAGTGTTAGCCTGACGCTGAGCCTGAATTTTTATTTCGTTTCACTACATTACTTCGAAAGAATATTTTTTTTAATGGCCGTGGGCCCGTGGCTAGCGATTGAGGGGCCGAAGCCAAGCTGGCAGAATACCTGAGAACTGTGACTGATCCAAAACAAAAGGAAAGCCTTGACTATATGTACAGACTCAATGAATATAGTATTGCGCTCAAGAAAGGTTGCTATAGGCGGACCTGGCTCCAGAGAGAAGACAGAATGTGCACCCGCTGCACACAAAATGAGTTATAGAAACTGAGCTACATTTCCAACTAGCCCTCTGTACCAAGACATCAGAGACACATACTTCCCACAGCGTACAATCATCCTGGGGAGTTTGAAAACATGACAAACCAGACTGCTCTCTGTTGAGATGACTACGTATTGTGCACTTGTGGCCTTGACGACACTTGTTGGTTGGTGGTGACATCTCGGTGACCTCACATCAAGAGTGAGGGTTATTTATATCAGGTCGCGCGCACTTGTTGGTGGTGACGTCACCGAGAACGCTGCTCCCTCATTGGCTAAAGGCCCTGCCTTTGTACTGTCGGCCAGAAACCGAACACAGTACTTTGCGCTCTCTGCTGGCGCAAGTAACGACAAAGAATTAAAAAATAAATAAAATAAATACTCCCATATCTGCTGGGTGAAGTACAAAAATGTTCAAAAAACACAGCAGCATGATTTGTGAATTGTTGTGACAGGAGAGGGATGTCTAATCAATAGACATCCCTGGTTGTACTCCATTAGACTCTAATGGAGACCACCATATGGCATAAGCTGTCTACAACGAGTGATCTCGGTACATAGAAATGCAGGGCACAAACAGAGCAACAATCCCTTTTATACATTTGAAAGATGTGCTGCCATTTTTGTCCCAAATGTTTTATACAAAGTGAACGCAAAACATTGAAATACTGCTGTCATTTGTTTCAAAAGTGTATCCCAAGCTAAAGTTTCCTATGTGGATAACTATTTATGGCAGCAAACTTCTAATATAGTCTTCAATGCAAATCCTAATGGTTTTCTAGCTTGTTTTCTCTGAGTTGCAATGTAAACACAGCTCTGTTTACACATTTCTTGATTTCCATTTAATTGTTTTGCTTTGATTGTTTCGTTCCACTTTAGCTATGGCAATGTAAAAGCAAGTTTGTTTTCTTGTGCCCAATGCAGCCACTTTGAATTGAATTGGTTTTGAATTGACTGATGGAGTTATAGGCTACAGTGGGTGCGTTGTGGGTGATAGAGGACCAGGTATGAGAGCATTGCCTGACTTGTCCTTGAAGACACTGCATTTATCTCCTCCTTTCATGATGGTGACTGCATGTCTCCTACTATGCATTCTTCACTATCCATCGCTCCAAGTTCTCTAGGAGGCTATATGTGCTCTATCGTCAATCAGTCTATCCACGATGCTTTCTCTTGGTTCTGTATAAAAGAGGTCCTTGCCCTGTGGTATCACCACCACACCACCACCACCACCACCCACAGTCTCCTGTGTGTGTGTGTGTGTGTGTGTGTGTGTGTGTGTGTGTGTGTGTGTGTGTGTGTGTGTGTGTGTGTGTGTGTGTGTGTGTGTGTGTGTGTGTGTGCGTGTGTGTGTGTGTGTGTTCTGATGAATAATGAATTGTTGGCATCCAGTGGTCCTTCAAAACGATTTCCACTCTGTGTTTATAACAATGGTAAGAGTTGAATTAATAACGGTTGTGTAATCCTCCTTAATCATTACCTCTGTCATTCAGCCTCCTCTTCAAAAAGAGCTAGTCGGCTTTGAGGGATTGAGAGAGAAATAAGCAATCAAATAAAGTATTCAACAAATTAATAATAAAAATAAAAATCACACCCGTGTGAAGTGGAGCTGTGTGTGTGTGTGTGTGTGTGTGTGTGTGTGTGTGTGTGTGTGTGTGTGTGTGTGGATCATGTGTACCGATTTTTGTGTCATTTGAAGAAAATATGTAGGAAAAGGAGCAAAAAGTGTGTTTTGGAGAAAATTCCAGATGGCGGAAAATCTATCATGGCGCAAATGGGCGTGGCCTATATGGGGAGATGCGTCATGACCCAAGGAATCCAGGGAAAAAATATTTTTAATTTTCCGACCTACGGTTCAAGAGTTACAGGCCAAAACGTAAAGTGGGGTGTTATGGCGCCACCATGCGGCCAAATGACACAATTATTTTTTTTTTAATCCTTGAAAGCATTATGAACCTCCTCTCCAAGTCTTGAAACTCTAGCCCCTATGGTTTGCGAGAGACAAATAATTGAATGTGAGTTTTTGCAATTCCCATTATACCGGTAAGTCAATGGGGAAAATTAATTCACTAATAAATTAATATCAATTAAACTATAGAACCTTTCTCTTAGAAAAGTAATAGCCCACGATTCCTGAGTAAGCCGGTCGATTTGACATATGGCGCGAGTGTGTGGTGGCAAAACTGTGGGATTAGTGGCGTGCCGAAGTTTAGGAAGTTCAGGCTACATACACAGACAGACAGACAGACACACACACACACACACACACACACACACACAGACCCACACGGCCACGTATAGGGAGCCTGTGTTTCACACAGCTCCAAAAATAAACGGTCTGGGAACGAGGCCTAAAGAAACGACTAGCTCCCATGCATGCATCCATTGTGAGCTTGCAGATCTGCTATTTTCACACACAAATCTGGTTTGGGGCTCCCTGGCATTTTCAGCGTCAAATTCATAATAATTTGGGGGTCCATCCCGGGGTCCATCCCGGATGGACCCCCAAATATATGTTCATCATGTCATGCCATGGATGATCCATGGCATGACATGATGAACATATTGGTGGTTTAAAATATAATATCTCTCTCACTTTCCCCCCCTTTCTTTTATGGAAACAAACCTAAAGCAACTGCACTTTATGAAACAAGCACCAAAAACCGTGACCCGCAACTACCAATATTTACAAGCAACTTTACAGAAAAAGAAGTCAAATGTCGCTTATAATAAATAAGCAGAACATGCCTGCCATCTAGTGGCAAATACAAGATACTGCAGGGAAGTCTAGAGACCCAGGACAAGTGAGTTGTTTTTGTTCATTCAATCAATCACTAATTTAGTTACCACGTAATTTATATTCATTATTTTCGGATCAATGAAATGTTAAAACTTCTCACAAAGGCCCATTAGTGTCGTGGTCTGCTTAGCCTGGCTCCAGCCAATAGACCCGCCCACTCTCTGAGTGAACTGCATCTCTTAAGCTCCAGCGCAGAGTCTGAAATCAGGCTATGGTCTGCTACTCTGCGTCGACAATGTTGTGTTAGTTAGTTCTTCTATTATTTAAGTGTTGCTCCGCAGTGGAAAGTCTGGTGACGCAAGGTTACGTGCCATCCACATTTACATATTCCCAGCATGCTTTGCAGCTTGCCTCTGTGTATATTCAACGGAATTTAAACGGATTTTAACTATTGAGGCGAAAATAGAAAACTGGTATAGTTTCTATGGCAGCACATTTTCCCATCCATACTCCTTTTGTATTTCTATAAGAGTAAATATGTAACAACTTACACCAGGAGCGATAATGTCTTGACAGTTGGGAGGGTTTATATATCGGCTGCGCGCAATGTTTCCTTCAGTGGGCGGAAGCTCATTGTAGAGGTCACATGCTGAGTGCTCGTCACTCCACCAATCACCTCGGGGAAGGTCTGAGACAAGAGCCAATCGCTACCCTAGCAGGGTATCAGCTGATGCGGATGGGTGTACAAACAGAAAGATGGCGTCAAGTGGGGCATTTCTCACAGGAGAAGCTAGATGGCGCGCTTCAGCGTCTCTGGTGGATGTGGTCCCACAGACTTGAAACTGTTAACACGGCTGGCAACTGAGTACGATGTATGAGGTGGAGTACTGCTCCAGAACCTAATTCAGACTACTCTCCCCCCACTTTTTCCATTATGTTCTGTGACACAATTGTATTTTATTTTATTTTATTTCGTATTTTACAGGTTATTCTTTTTTTTTAGACCAGTGGTTTTCATTTCTTTTAATGCTTTTTTTCTTTTCTGAAAGTGGAACACCAATCTATACTGTAAAACCGTTTATTTTACTCGAGTTACACTTATGAGTGTCCATTGAACAGTGCTTTAGACCACTGTTTCCCAAAGACTGGGTTGGGTGGGGTCCCGTGTTTTATGGGGCTTGAGAATATATATATATATATATATATATATATATATATATATATATATATATATATAGTAGGCCTACATCTGTTATTTTCACTCGTTCGGATCTCGGGAGAACATCTATTTCTTTTTTGGGTCTCGAGCTAAAAAGCTTTAGGCAGTTGATATGCATATAACTCTGGGTTGAACCAAATGGGCCCGTGAGGGACGGGTCCATTTGGTTCCATTTGTATACATTCAGAATTACAGACCTTGTAAGGGTATTGGTTATATCAGTCATTTCACTGGGGAACCCCTGGAAACCACATTGACAACCACTGGACCATATGCATAAAAGTTCAATGGAATGTAGAATACAGTAAATAATCACATTCTCTGAAAGAAAATGGACTGCATGCCTACACATAACAGGTCTGTAACCTGAGTTATGGTGTTCCTTTCAAATAAAATGTTTGAAAACCACTAGTACTAGTGGACTCCTAACATATTCTAAAGAAAACTTGGAGACTTGACGTTCAGTAACTGGGTCTTGTGATCAAAATAAGAACATTCTAATGGCGTGTAAAAACAAAATCTAGAATTTGCCACAGACAGGGCCAAGTCATGCCACGGACATATTGAAGACCCCTGGTTGCATTGCAGTTGTTATTTTAGACAAAGTATATAGGGCTAGTGGTTGATGCATGTTTTGTAATAATCATCAAAATCTATGTAAAGTAACATTGTAGTGGAGTAAAAGTGCAATATTTGCCTCTGAGATGTATTGGAGTTGATTGACATTTTAAAATACTCCAGGTAAAGTAAAAAGACAGATAAAGGAGTGGTTAGCACCACATAAAAATTTCTCAAAAGTGTTGTTGGAGAGGATCTGAGATGCCCATACAAGGAGCCAGCTTGGCTTGAGTTTGGTCCTCTGTGACTGACGTCATAGAAAGTGTGCAGATACCGACATCATCACAACTGATCTCACGGACAGAACACACCATATAAGGTCTAGCTGGAACATGGAGATTAAATTGTGTAACAATCTACACCATGACTGATAGTGTCTTTACAGTTGGACGGGTTTATATATCGGCTGTGCGCCGCATTTCTTTCAGTGGGAGAAAGCTCATTGTAGAGGTCACATGCTGGGTGCTTGTCACTCCACCAATCACCTCGGGGAAGGTCTGAGACAAGAGCCAATGGCTACCCTAGCAGGGTATCACCTGATGCAGGTGAGCGTACGCACAGAAATTACTGGTTAATGTGGGAAAATTCTCACAGGAGAAGCTGGAATGTGCAGTTTCACAGCATCTCTAGTGGATGTGGTCCCACAGACTTGGAAACATTTGCGGCTGGCAATTGAGTCCAATGTATGAGGTGGAGCACTGCTCCAGAACCCAATTCAGACTACTCTCCTCCCACTTTTTCATTACATATTTGTCTTTTTCATATTCTGTGAGACTGTTTTTCTTTCCAGTGATTCTCAATCTTTGTCATTTCATTCAATACTTCATTTTGAAAGTGGAACACCAATCTGCTCAATCCCTGCTCTGAGTATCTGACATCACTAATCCCTTTATGCCCATATATGGAGATCCCTAACAGAATCCCTTTTATGCCCATATATGGAGATCCCTGCTCTGAGTATCTGACATCACTGCGATGTTTATGCCTATATATGGAGATCCCTGCTCTGAGTATCTGACATCACTGCGATGTCACCTGTGATGTCCCAGTGACACATCACCACAGTATCAGGCGTTACACCTATACATATATGTATACATACATACATACGGAAAAGTTCTGACGGTAAACTGCGACCTACAGTCGCAATCAAGCTTTATTGGAGATGCAGCGTACGCCATGGATTTGTACACTACAGAGGGAAATTCAACCATGTACGGTACTCTGTCCTGCAAATGTTCTGTGGTGGAGCAAATTATGCGTATTTTGACGAAATTCTATTTTGGATGCGCTACGGGGCCCAAATGACGCCCAAATGATGCCCCTGGTTCTAGCTGGGGGCCCCTTGGACCTCCCCTGGAAACCACATTGAGAACCACTGGCTGATATGCATAAAAGTTCAATGGAGTGTGGAGTGTACAAATATTCATATTCTCTAAAAGACATTTACCTGCCTGCCTACAAATCCCAGCATGCAGGCGAAAAGGGAGAGAGTTTTAACTAAAAGAGTGGCTTTAGACACAAAAATGTAATAACGATAACAGAAATGCAAACAATAAAGTAGGCATACTGCAAAACATAACTTCAATAATGCAAATGTAGTGATTCACGATGAGCTAGGATTGACCCCAAGGCTCCCACTCGCCAGACCGAATAGGCAACTGATAAATAGGATATCTTTGTTTAAACATGTAATAGTTTGTTTAATATCAAGGTGAACTTAAAAACTAAAATGATGTCTCCTCCAGACCATCTGTCACTCTGCAATCTGCTGGCCTGAGGATGTCACACCTATATGTAAACCTCTCTTGATCTATTTGTTCCCTGCATGATCAATGCTATATTTACTGTATCACTGTGTCCTTTGAGTAGCCTATTCTTCCTGTCCTTTGATGCTTTGATTGATCAATGTGGATTGTGTTGTGGCATGGGCAGCTGTTGTCTGTCAAGGTGTCACATGTAGCCTACTGTAGGGTACTGTAGGCCTATATAACTCTCTGTATATTGACATGAAGGGACATTATTCTGGGGGTCCACCGCTGAGGTGAGGTCAGGCCTGCGTGCTCTGATTCTCTACTTGATTCTATACTTGCCATTCCTGGACTATGTTTTTGATGCTTCTCTGAATAAAGCTGCAAGGAACATACTACCGCATCACCTCCGGATTCCATCTTCTTTTATATTTTAGTAAAGGTTCTATCTTTCTTTTATTTGTATTTTCTTATTTATCAGCAACCTGTCGTGCCAATAGGGCTGAGCCCGATTGGCAGGACTATTGTCACTGGGTCTTGGCTGTATTAACTGGGGGCTGCACAAACATAAGTGAAACCAAATGAAACAAGAAATGCTTTGTGAGCTTGTAGATTGGCTTTCTTCAAATAGCCAAAGTACATACTGTAGGGCTGAAGTGGTTGATGTGTGTTTTGTAATAATAATCAAAATCTACAAAGTAACTAAATAACTTAAGTTTTAAAATAATTGTAGTGGAGTAAAAGTGCAATATTTGCCTCTGAGATGTAGTAAAGTAGAAGTAAAAGTATTGAAAATGGAAATTACTCCAGGTAAAGTAAAAACAATACCTCGAAAGTGTTGTTTGAGAGGATCTGACCTAACAATGGCAGAAGGAATCAATACAAGGGGCCATCCCTCTATTGGCCATCCGAGATCCCCATACAAGGAGCAGGCCTAGGTCACCCGGGACTGATGTCATAGAAAGTACGCAGAAATCAACATCATCACAACTGATCTCATGGACATAACACCATACAAAGAGATATGCACGTCCCATATAAGGTCTAGCAAAATGTGGAAATTAAATTGTGTAACCATGACTGACGATGTCTTTAGACATGGGGGGGTTTATATATCGGCTGCACACAGGATTTCCTTCAGTGGGAAGAAGCTCATTGTAGAGGTCACATGCTGAGTGCTTGTCACTCAACCAGTCACCTTGGGGAAGGTCTGAGACAAGAGCCAAAAGCTACCCTAGCAGGGTATTACCTGATGAAGGTGAGTGTACGCCCAGAAATCACTGGTCAACGTGGGGTAATTCTCACAGGAGAAGCTAGAATACGCACTTTCACAGCGTCTCTAGTGGATGTGGTCCCACAGACTTGGAAACGTTTGCGGCTGGCAATAGAGTCCGATGTATGAGGTGGAGCACCACTCCAGAACCCAATTCAGACTACTCTCCTCCCACTTTTTCATTACATATTTGTCTTTTTCATATTCTTAGACACTGTTCTTCTTTCCAGTGATTCTCAATCGTTTTCATTTCATTCAATACTTTTTGAAAGTGGAACACAAATCTGCTCAATTTTGTATATAATCAAGCTTTACTGGAGATGCAGCGTACGCCATTGACAATTCAACTATGTACTGTACTCTGTCCTGCAAATGTTCTGTAGTGGAGCAAATATGCGTATTTTGACAGAATTCTATTTTGGACTTGCTACGGGGCCCAAATGATGTCCCTGGTTCTATAATTTAGCTGGGGGCCCCCTTGGACCTCCCCTGGAAACCACATTGAGAACCACTGGCTGATGCATAAAAGTTCAATGGAGTGTGGACTACTGCCCACAGGTGAGAACACTTTCACCTCACATGTTATATATATATTAAAGCATGTGAAAATTATAGCTCAAAAGGAGGAGGACTGTATACAGTATACATGTTTGATGGTGCTGTTTGGGTTTAAGTGCAATATGAGTTTGTGCAATAACAGCTGCTTTTATTGCGACCGTAGGTCGCAGTTACTTGCACACTATCCAAACCTCCACCGGCTGTCCCTCCGTCACTCCCTCCGTCACTCCCTCTGTCACACGTCACACGTCACACTTTTGCCCTGCTCATATCTCTGCAACCGTTGCCCCGATCCATGCCAGATTTTGCACACACACTCCTTGCCTGCCAAACTACAACCTCCAAGGACCCCCGGAGTTTCTGGGACCCCCAGGTCCCTGGGGGACCCCCAGGTGTAAAAAATTACCAAATGTGCAAAAATGACCAAATGACCACCCCAACGGGGCTGCTCTCTCTGTGTCACACACACACACACACACACACACACACACACACACACACACACACACACACACACACACACACACACACACACACACTCTCTCTCTCTCTCAAACATAATGTGTGACCTGCCAAGTGGCAAGGAATGTTGCCACTGTCCTCTCTCTCTCACACACACACACACACACACACACACACACACACACACACACACACACACACACACACACACACACACCCCTTCACACCAGGGAGTCCAGGAAGGATGAGCCTCCATGCTTAAATAAACAGACCTGGGTCCACTATCAAGATCTGCCTGTGGGTGTGTCTACTTTTAGCAGGAGAGCTTGCATCTTGCATGCTAGTATTGGCATTTCTCACTTGCACACTATCCAAACCTCCACCGGCTGTCCCTCCGAACTCTGGAGTGTCAGGTGATCATTGCTGAAACCTCAGAACAATAGCCACATATTAGCAACCATAAATACAGATGCCCACCCTTTAGCTAACAGAAACTGCTTTTGTAAATGCTGGAATGTTAAAAAGGTCATCTCTTTCACTTTCAATTGTATACATTAGCTATTGTTCATAACTACACAGTCATGTCATCAAAATGCATCTGTCCCATCTAGCGCCACCATCTGGCTGATTTTTAAAAAACACATTTTTGGACACTGCTCCTACAGAATTTGCCCTAAAATCACACAAACCACTACACAGTATCTCTACAGTCACCCTGCTCCTACAGATTTTGCCCTAAAATCATGCACACCAGTACACAGTATCTCTACAGTCATGTAATCACAACGCATCTGTCCCATCTAGCGCCACCATCAGGACGATTTTGCACAAACTACTTTTTGGCCTATTTATGGAGATAAGCGACCAACGGTCGCTTATCTCCCGATTAGGGAGTCTTACTGGTTTACATGTTTGTCTATGCTGCGCATGCTAAGTGCAATAGGGGTTGTGCAATGACGGAAGTATGGTTCTGTGTATGTTTTGTTTTATTGTTTTAGAATATTTTTTAGCGATGCACTGATCATTTGGCACTTTTAATTTCGTTGTACCTGTGACAATGACAATAAAGATCTATTCTGACTCAGAGGGGTTTGAGGGAATGCCCACCACAGGGCTCCGGTCAGAGAGCATTAAAGAATGACACTTGATGGCAGTTTATACTTCTTTTATGTAGATTTGTAGTAGGCAAACACAAACATACATTGGCCTACTACACACGGCACTTCACAAATGTATTTATGCTTATGACTTTGTCCAACCGATCCGTATTGCACTCAAATATAACAACCCCACTCCTGGTAACCTGCAGTGACTGAATTCCGTCCCACTTTCCCAACAATTAACTTGGGAACATCATGTTGGTTACTGAAAATGCCATCGACTTTCATCTCCGCTCGCATTCCAACAAGACACCTCTCTTCCTGGTCACTTTCTAAACTGTTACTGCCTGTTGTATTCTTCCTTTTCTTTTCATTCCTGCTCTCAAACTCCTCCTCGGATTCTGAGTAAGGCGCATACCAAAGCATTTTGAAAAAAAAAAAAGAACACAGGTCTCTCCCAACAAACTCTCCCCGCGCATACTGTCACTACGACTTCCTCCCCAACCCAAAAATACACCTTTGAAAAGTTTGGTTCTGGAGTGAGCTTTATAGTGGATGGGTGTGGCCTTCAGCCAATCCACTACTCAGGTGTCATATCAGCCTCAATCACAGCCGGCCAATGTATGGAGGGACCAATTCCCACAGACAGGCTCCAGTGATCAGACACAGGTGTCTGGCATTTGGAAATCAAGGCCTCCAAGCTCCGCCTCACTCCACCTCAGAACACAGGAAATGCATAGGATAATACAATCAAAGAAATATAACCTAACTAAAAAATATACAATGTAAAATACAGCTGGCTGTAACACAAAGAGATACGCACGCCCCATATGAGGTCTATCAAAATGTGGAGATTAAATTGTGTAACCATGACTGATAATGTCTTTAGAGATTACTATCAGATTACTATGTCTTTAGAGCACTTACTATCAAAACCTCCACAAACTGCGAGTCAGTCCGTCCGTCAGTCTGTCTGTCACACCTCACACGTCACACTATTGCCCTGCTCATATCTCCGCAACCGTTGCCCCGATCCATGCCAAATTTTGCACACACACTCCTTGCCTGCCAAACTACAACCTCCAAGGACCCCCGGAGCTCCAGGGACCCCCAGGTCCCTGGGGGACCCCCAGATGTAAAAAATGACCAAATGTGCAAAAATGACCAAATGACCACCCCAACGGGGCTGCTCACGGGGAATTCCCGGGGACCACCGACTCCTGGTGCTCCAGAACGGATGCAAAAGTGGTGGCGCCCCCAGTGGAGGACCCCCTCCACTGCAGCTCACATAAAATGCCGTAACTCGGGCTAGGAGCGTCCGGGAGAGCCGGGGCCGCTACCTATTCGTCCGCCAAGGCAACGCGGAGACCCCACCCCTCTCACATGGCCCTCTTCTAGCGCCACCATGAGGCCGATTCTTGCAAAACACATTTTTGGACACTGCTCCTACAGATTTTGCCCTAAAATCACACAAATCGGTACACACTATGTCTACACTCATGTCATCAACATGGATCTGTCCCATATAGCGCCACCATCAGGCCGATGTTTTCAAACACATTTTTGGACACTGCTCCTACAGATTTTGCCCTAAAATCACGCAAATCGGTACACAGTATGTCTACACTCATCTCATCAATATGGATGTCCCATATAGCGCCACCATCAGGCCGATTTTTTTAACCACATTTTTGGACACTGCTCCTACACATTTTGCCCTAAAATCACGCTGCGACCTGACGGTCGCTTATCTCCCGATTAGGGAGTCTTACTGGTTGTAGAGGTCACTTTCTGAGTACGTGTCACTCCACCAATCACCTTGGGGAAGGTCTTAGACAATAGCCAATGGCTACCCTAGCAGGGTATCACCTGATGCAGGTGGGTGTACGCACAGAAAGTACTGGTTAACATGGGGTAATTCTCACAGGAGAAACTAGAATGCGCACTTTCACAGCATCTCTAGTGGATGTGGTCCCACAGACTTGGAAACGTGCGTGGCTGGCGACTGAGTCCAATGTATGAGGTGGAGCACCGCTCCAGAACCCAATTCAGACTACTCTCCTCCCACCTTTTCATTATATATATGTCTATTTCATATTCTGTGAGACTGTTTTGTCTTTTCAGTGATTCTCAATCTTTTTCATTTCATTCAATACTTTATTATGTAACTCCGAAAGTGGAACACCAATCTGCTTAATTTTGTATAATCAAGCGATGCAGCAGGAGATGCGGTGTATGGCAAGGATTTATACACACTCCGGAGGGCAATTCATCTATCTATGTACTACACTATATGCGTAATTTGACAACATTATATTTTGGACGAGCTACAGGGCCCACATGAAGCCCCTAGTTCTGGTCATTTCCCTTGGACCCCATTGAGAACCACTGGCCTAAATGCAATGCAAAGTTCAATGGAGTGTACAGAATGCAGCAAATATTCATATTCTCTGAAAGAGAATGACCTGCGCGCCAACAAATCCCAGCATGCATCTCTGTGTGTATTCTTATGGGGCTGTTAAGTCTGACATAATTTTGTAGGCAGAGGAGAACTTTTGCCCCCCAAAAAAGCGAATCTTTTTACTATTTACTAATTTTTCTTCTCTTTGTTGTTGAAAGGAAAGTGGTAGAATTTATACTTTAGTCGTTATTTTTGTCTCGGATCTGTTGAAATAGCGAGGGACAGATATTGACAATAAATCTGCTTGGAGGTCTGACTACAAAATGATGTCACGGCTTAAAAGCCCCATAGCCCGGCTCTAGGCCACAACAAATAACGGAGAAAACTAAAAGAGTGGCTTTAGACACAAAAATATAATAATGATAACTGAAATGCAAACAATAAAGCAGGTATACTGCCAAAACATAACTACATCAATGCAAACACAAGTGAAACCAAATGAAACAAGAAATGCTTTGTGAGCTTGAAGATTGTCTATTTTCATATAGCCAAAGTATACAGGGCTGAAGTAGTTGATGTGTGTTCTGTAACAATAAAAAGTACCGGTAACTAAAGTTTTAAATAATTGTGGAGTAAATGTGTAATATTTGCCTGAGTTGCAGTGGATGAAGTAGGTGATATAAGTATTGTAAAATAAATACCTTGAAAGTGTTGTTGGAGAGGATCCGACCTAACAATGGACGAAGGTACAGTATATCAATACACAGGGCCGCCCTAGATCGGTCACCCAAGACTGACGTCATAGAAAGACTGTCATCATCACAACACTCCATAAGGTCTTGCTCTTGCAAGAACGTGGAGATTCACATGCTGAGTGCTCGTCACTCCACCAATCACCTCGGGGATGATCTGAGACAAGAGCCAATGGCTAACAGGGTTTCATCTGTTGCAGGTGAGTGTACAACAGACGTGGTCTAATTCTAACAGGAGAAGCTAGATGGTACAGTTTCACAGGGTCTCTAGTGGATGTGGCCCTACTGACTTGGAATTGTTCATGGCTGGCAGTTGAGTCCGATGTATGAGCTGGAGCACTGCTCCAGAACCCAATTCAAACTACTCTCCCCCCACTTTTTCATTATATTCGTCTCTGTCATTCTGAGCGGTGCTCTGGAAGGAGTTAAGCTCCAACATCTGGCTTTGTCCGGTTCCCAAAGATTCCCGGGCACTAAAGTTAAGTGTGGCCTAGATATGGCCTACATCTTGGCACAAATGGCTCAAATCTGTTGTAGGACCAGGGTCACATTGGCTAAGCTTTGCAGGACGTGCTGTGATTGGTAAGCGGGTCACTTGATGAAATTAACTCATAAATAGCACCACTCACTTCACACTAGGTGTGATTTTTCATGTTCTATGAGATTTCTTTTTCTTTTTTTAACCTTCTCTTTTAGGTAATTGATTTAGTCTCTTTTATTCCATTTAATATTTTTTGAGTGATGCTCCTGGAACAGGAGCTATAGCTCCAACATCTGGCTTTGTCCGGTTAAAAACCATTGGGAAAACGCATTCAAAAATGTCCAGGCTTAAGTAAACTGAAGTGTGGCTACAATGTCCGGCCTACATCCTGGCACAAACAGTTCAAAGTTTGTTGTCCGGTCAAAAACCTGGGGGAAGACTGTGTAAGAATATGTCTGCCTCAAAGTTTGTTTTGTGCCAGGTTCCCATTGGATAATCTTTGCAGGACATGCTGTGATTGGCTAGTGGGATGCTTGATGAAATTAATTCATAAATAAGTAAAATTGTCCGATCCGAAAAATGTAGGCTCTGAAACGTGGCCAATGTCTGGCCTAGATCTGGCCCACATTCTGACACGAATGGCTCAAAGGTTATTGTACACCCATTCACGATTGAGGATAGCAAGGTCATCACTATGACATCACAGTGACAGAACAGTGACATTATGTATTATTATTTAAGGATGGAGTATTTCCATGGAAGAACATACAAGAAGATTAAACTCCATATTAGGAATATTGATACAACCTATTGATATAACCTTGATTGAATCGACAACAGACATCCTCCATGGACAGTCGGAAACGTCAACGATCTGCGGCCGGAGAAGGAAAGCCGTCTGACGGCGTCCAGACGCCGCTGAAGCGGCTCTCCTCTGTGGCTGCGGCACAGGACGCAGACTTCATGGGCTGGGGGGTGGAGGATGTGTGCGCCTACCTGCACCGCCAAGGACTGCAGGAATGGGAGAGCAAGTTCAGAGAGGAAAGAATCAATGGCGTGGCACTTCGATACCTCTCGGAAGAGCACCTGCAGAAAATGAGCATAGGCCCCCTTGGTGTGCGTCTTCGCATCCATCACTGTCTCAGGAAGCTCTGGCAAATAACAGCAGAGCCTAACAAGGTTTTTAACGACCCCATCCATGGGCACATTGAGTTGCACCCCGTTCTCATCAGCATCGTTGACACACCCCAGTTCCAGAGACTTCGCAACATCAAGCAGCTGGGAGCGACATACTGGGTGTTCCCCGGAGCTTCCCACAATCGATTTGAGCACTGCATTGGGGTGGGTTACCTTGCGGGAAGGCTGGTCCAAGCTTTAGATGAGAGGCAACCGGAGCTGCTCATCTCCCTTAGAGACATCCTCTGTGTCCAGATCGCTGGACTCTGTCATGACCTGGGGCATGGGCCTTTCAGCCACTTGTTTGATCAGTTGTTCATCCCCAAAGTGCGACCAGGATATAACTGGCAGCATGAGACTGCGTCTCTGGCCATGTTTGACTACCTGGTGAGTGACAATGGCCTGGAGTCGGTGATGGAACGTCATGGCCTGGTGTTGCCAGAGGACCTCATCTTCATCAAGGAGCAAATTGCCGGACCCTTGGACACCTCTGCCTCTCTCAGCCAGGGGGCGCCGTGGCCTTACAAAGGTCGTCCCAAAGAGAAATCTTTCCTGTACGAGATTGTGGCCAACAAACGTAACGGCATCGATGTGGACAAGTGGGACTACTTCGCCAGGGACTGCTACCACCTGGGCATCCAAAATAACTTTGACTATCGCCGCTTCCTCAAGTTCGCCCGTGTGTGCGAGGAGAATGGAAAGAAGCTCATCTGCACTAGAGACAAGGAGGTAGGTAATCTGTACGACCTGTTCCACACCAGAAACTACCTCCACAGAAGAGCGTACCAGCACAAAGTTGGAAACATCATCGAGGCCATGATTACAGAGGCCTTCATAAAAGCAGACCCACACATACAGATACCAGGCTCGGAGAAGAGGATGTTTACGCTCTCCACAGCCATTGATGACATGGAGGCCTACACCAAGCTGACAGATCACGTATTCGAGCAGATCCTCTACTCGTCCTCTCCGGAGCTGGCCGAGGCCAGGGAGATACTGTCCAACATCGTTTGCAGACGTCTCTACAAGTGCCTGGGCCAGACCCAAGCTGAGAAACCCATTGAAGTCACTGGGGACACGCATCTGCTCTGGGCAGGGGAAGTGGCCAGAGCCAAGCCTCAGCATCCATCCGGCTCTGGACATGTGGATGTTGAACTGCGGTCAGAGGACCTGGTGGTCACTGTGATTAACTTGGACTATGGGATGAAAGAGAAGGACCCAATCAATAGCATGCGCTTCTACTGCAAGGACGATCCCACCAAACCCATCCGCATCCGCAAGAACCAGGTTTCTAAGCTGCTTCCTGAGACCTTTGCAGAGCAGATCATCAGAGTCTACTATAAGAAGACTGATGATGAACGGAGCCTGGAGGCTGCCAAGAAGCACTTTGTCCAGTGGTGTATGGACAAGAACTTCTCCAAACCTGTCAAGTGAGAGAACCACAGCAAACGTCACACTCACCCACCACCCCTGTTGTCTGTTGTCACTGAAAAGCTCCTCCGTCAGTCAGTCAGTCCTTCTGTCCGTCACGTCACACTGTTGCCCCTACATCTCTGGCACTGTTGGCCCTAACGATGCCAAACTTTGCACACACACTCCTTGGATGGCAAATCACAACCTCCGCCTCTGATTTCTCACATGACCCTCTTCTAGAGCCACCATCAGGCCGATTTTTTCAAAACACATTTTTGGCCACTGCCCCTACAGACTTTGGCCTAAAATCACGCAAAGCAGTACACAGTATCTCTGAAGTCATGTCATCAACATGGATCTGTCCCATTTCCCATATTCCCTACTGATTGGCTATGATTGCCTTCTAATGCGACGTGACGGTCGTTTATCTCCCGATTAGGGAGTCTTAAGCCCGTATCATAGTCGGGTCCGCGGTGGTAGTCTTTTCGAGTCTTTTTGAGTCATGAAACTACAACGTTACATCATTCCTCGTGGTGGAGAGCTTTCCACCGTGAGTCCCAACACATCTCATGTTTTTACTATCAGACAGACAGGCTCTAGTCTACACCCCATTCACTGATTGGTCGACCTGAACCGGTCTAGACGGGGTAAAGGACTTCACCGTCTGGGCCGTGACTATGATGGCCTGCACTTATTTTCTGACTTGAGGTGGAAAGCTTTCCACCTCAAATTTGCGGTGGATAGCTCTCCACCGTACACTCTGATACGGGCTTAACTGGTAAAAGTCTGTTTTTCTACCAGTAGAGTAGTTGTACAGTGTGAGGAAAGAGATGTTTGAGGTGTGAATATACAGTACTGTGTATACAGTATATATACACACACACACACACACCGTATATACGTTTTTACATACATGCATACCCAGCCAGCACGCCCACATGGGTCCCGCATGGGTACGAGTTGGGCTACTTGGGTACCACGTGGGCATGGGCTTGATGTGGGCAAATTACATGGGTCCCACGTGGGATACATGTGGGATACCTGGGCATGGGTTGGAAGTGGGCTTTCCCACATGGTTCCCACATGGGCTACATGTGGGCTAACTGGGCATGGGATTGAAGTGGGCTGGCCCAAGTGGATCCCACGTGGGCTACATGTGGGATAACTGGGCATGGGATGGAGGTGGGCTGGCCCAAGTGGTTCCCACATGGGCTACATGTGGGCTAACTGGGCATGGGATGGAAGTGGGTTGGCCCACGTGGTTCCCGCATGGGCTACATGTGGGCTAACTGGGCATGGGATGGAAGTGGGCTGGCCCACGTGGTTCCCGCGTGGGCTACATGTGGGCTAAGTGGGCATGGGATGGAAGTGGGCTGGCCCAGGTGGTTCCCGCGTGGGCTACATGTGGGCTAACTGGGCATGGGATGGAAGTGGGCTGGCCCACGTGGTTCCCGCATGGGCTACATGTGGGCTAACTGGGCATGGGATGGAAGTGGGCTGGGGCACGAGGTTCCTGCATGGGCTACATGTGGGCTAACTGGGCATGGGATGGACATGGGCTGGCCCACGTGGTTCCCGCATGGGCTACATGTGGGCTAAGTGGGCATGGGATGGAAGTGGGCTGGCCCAGGTGGTTCCCACGTGGGCTACATGTGGGCTAACTGGGCATGGGATGGAAGTGGGTTGGCCCACGTGGTTCCCGCAAGGGCTACATGTGGGCTAACTGGGCATGGGATGGACATGGGCTGGCCCACGTGGTTCCCGCATGGGCTACATATGGGCTAACTGGGCATGGGTTGGAAGTGGGCTGCCCACGTGGTTTCCGCATGGGCTACATGTGGGCTAACTGGGCCTGGGATGGAAGTGGGCTGGCCCACGTGGTTCCCGCATGGGCTAAATGTGGGCTAACTGGGCATGGGATGGAAGTGGGCTGGCCCACGCGGTTTCTGCATGGGCTACATGTGGGCTAATTAGGCCTGGGTAATAATAGTAATAATATCCATGGCTTTGATGCTATAACAATTCCATGCTGTACCAATAGGAGAGATAACAGGCAAAATGTTGATCAAAATAACATGGAAGTGGGCCTCAGGCCATACACAATCTGTCTGTGTTCCCACGATTGGCCAGACTTTGGACTTTGCTTTATGTGCTGCTAGTTAGTTTACCTAGCTGCTTTGTACAACACCACTAGCCTAGCAGAGCTAAACAATCCACCCAATACTGCAGTTAGTTAGCTGCATTAGTATATAGTCTGGCTACGTTAGGCTACAACACCACATTCATTTTGTTCAACAAGACAGACAGACAGGCAGACAGGCAGGCAGGCAGGCAGGCAGGCAGGCAGGCAGGCAGGCAGGCAGGCAGGCAGACAGACAGACAGACAGACAGACAGACACACACAGTGAGTAGACCAAACCAAGCCTCTCATTACCATGTAGTGGAGTTCTTTGTCCATGCAATTTTTAATTTTCATTGTCAATTCGTGTTAAAGTTTATTTTTCACTTCCAATTTGTAGATTATGGTCTATAGAACAATTTTGGTTCGAGTGTCAAGACAGCAGATTGAAGAAAAATATATTTTTTTACCCTATTAAGACAAATAACCAAAATCGGAATTAAGATTTTTTTTACATGTCTTAATTTTCCCACAATTGCTGTGTAATATATATTTTCTATTGCTATATCAAGTCAATACTGTGTGAAGAATCAACAGGAGTTCAAATATGTATGTTTTAAATATTTTGGGTTTATATATTCACTCAAATAAGACAATATGTGGGGAGATATGAGAATAAAAAAACCCACTCCTGTGTTTTATTCTGTTCATTGTATAATGTCAAATTAGTTATACTATCTGCTGCAGGTGTGTAGGTGTGACTTAATTGTCCAGACTTGGTAGCTTGTGAGTTATCAGACAGTTGAGCATGTGCATGAGCTGCAGTACTGATTGCTCTCTTGTGATATTGATATTTTGAAGGTAAGCAAACAAGTTAAACATGTTAGGAAGTATCCTAAAGTGTTTTATGAATATGGACAGTCATGTGGGATAAGTGGCTTAAGTAATACATTGCAATAGTATAGCATTAACCAAAGGGTATGCTAGCACTGGTTAAACCTGAGTGCTAGCTACAGTATAGCAATTATGCTGAGGAAGAAATGATTTTTGTTCATTATAATTCCCTACTTTCAACATACAGTAGCGTGAATACAGATGTGCAGTTTCAAAACTTCATTTATCCTGCCATTGACAAAACAGAAGATTTTCAGTGGATTGGCAGAACATTGAGCTTGTAGATCAGCTATTTTTGCAATTTGTATGACCTTCTCTGACCTTGAAGTTTAAATCTACCTATGAAGGTGGATTCTGCTTTTCAATGGGAATGGATTGGCATTCTTGCCATTAGTGGGTTTCTGCAAAAATACGCTCCATTCTCCATAAAAAATTGGAAAGGCAAAACAGGGAAAGAAATCTGTGGAAAAAATACTTTAGCAGGACATTTTCAGGAAAAGAACAGTAAAGCCTGAAGATGTGAAACGGCACATTGGTATGTGAAAAGTGTTTAGTTATGTTTTTCTATTTAACTTATTTTGGTATAATGTGCTTACTGTTTTGTGAGTAAGTGCAAATGTGAATGTAGATGCAAATGTGAATGTAGCTATATCTGCTTTATTGTATGTTGAAGCAAACTGTAAGCTGTACAACAAATACTAAACTAATGATGTATATGTTTTATCTTTCTTCATGATATGACCCTAACAGAAAACAAAACCTGGAAAAACTTCAAAAATGTTATGAGATGTCTGTGACAACGAAATGGCAGTTGTGCATTCTGTGCCAAAAGCAAACAGAGGAAAATCTTGTTTGCCCTCTTGCAAATCCAGTTGCCAGTCGAAGAGATGTAGCCTACACAGAAATCATAGGCCTTGCAAGTCAGTTCAGAGCAATTGGCGCTGCTCCCCACCCAGATATAGAACTTCCAGATGCAGAATCGATGCAGCAAAATCGTGCATCCTGGCATAAAACTTGTCGGCAGCTTTACAGGGAATCAGCACTAGACAGTGCAAAAAAACGTCATTCTGGAGGTTTGTTTCCAGCGACAAGAAGATCCTGTCGGACTGGAGCACCTGTTAATCGTAATAAATGTCTCTTTTGTGGTGAAGAAACAAAGGCAGCAGACCATTCGTTCCAGAAGGTACAACTCACCAAACAGATACATGACAAGGCAGTGGCGCTGGGAGAAGGTCGTATCGTGGCACTCCTTGCAGAAGGAGATCTAGTCGCTATTGAAGCCAAGTATCATCTCCGTTGCTACATAATGTTCAACCGCCGCTATGATGCGATTGTTAAAGTCACAGTTGGCGAAAACTTTGAGGCCACAGCAGAAAATGAGTTCTTCCAATTCATGAAGGAAGAAGTCACTGAAGGTCGTAAGGTTTTTGCATTGCAAGATCTGACAGAAATGATGACAGAGAGATTGGAACAACACGGAATTCAGAAGACCGTGCACCGGACAAGGCTAAAGGAAAAGGTTCTCAAACACTTCCCGGATATGACAGAGGAGAAAGGTACCCGTGACCGGGTTTTCATTGTTTGTCCAAAAGCGGCTCGAAAAATGATATCAGATGCAACTCAAACACCTGACGAGGAAGCACATACATTACTAATGGCAGCATCAATTCTAAGAAAAGCTGTTATGAATCATAACACTCCATTCAAGTTTGATGGTTCATTTCCTAATGGTTGCGAAGAATCATCTGTTCCACAACGTATGAAGTATTTCTTCCGTAATCTCCTTGCTGGACCCAAATCATCAACAGAAAAAGATAATTCCAAGGAGATCCTGTCTGTGAGTCAGGTGGCCATGCTAAATATGACTTCTCTTTCTACAAACTTGAATTGTGAGCCTCCACTTGCAGTGTACCTGGCACTAGAATTGCACTCGCAAACGAGAAGCAAGAAGTTGGTAGAACTCCTACACACAAATTATCTTAGTGTGTCATATAAGAAAGTCCTTAGCATTGAAGCGAGTTTTGCACAGGCTATTGCACAACAAACAAGGAACAACGCAGATATAGTCTGTCCTACAAATTTGCGTAAGCAGATTTTCACAGTTGCAGCCCTGGATAATTTGGATCATAATCCCACATCACGTACAGCTAGCTCATCCTTCCATGGAACTGGGATTTCACTTTTTCAGTTTCCCACATCACAGAAGCCTGGGTTGAACCAAGAATGTCTTCAAATCAACTCACAGAAAACAGGAGAAGGCAGCAGTGGACCCATCCTGCCTCATTCATATACATTTGTACCACCTGTGGGCCAAAATCTCGTCACCCAGCCTCCGATAAAAGTTGTGCAACCAGAGGCAAATAGTTCATTTGATATGGAGAAACAACATGAACAGGCATGGATGACTGCAGTACATGACACCCTATATGTGGATCCTGATACAGAAAATGGCACCCCAGCAATGTGGTCTTCATTCCATGCTGCCCGATCAGATGCCGTTGGCCTACCAGAAAAAAGTGTTGAGGCCCTTCTCCCACTTTTTCACGAAAAAGCAGCCACCCCAGAAATGGTTAAACATGGCATGGAACTGGTTAGAAAGACAACAGAGCACCTGAACCCAAACCAAGTCCCTCTGTTGGTTGTGGACCAACCACTGTATGACCTAGCGAAGAAGATGCAATGGACCTTCCCTGACATTTTTGGAGAAGACAAATTTGTTGTGATGCTAGGTGGGCTCCACATTGAAATGGCTTTATGGAGCACCATGGGAGATATGCTACGTGGGTCAGGATGGCCAGAAGCCTTGAAAGAAGCTGGGCTAGTCAAGTCAGAGGCAGCCGCCACATCATTTCTGAAAGCATCCAATGTAATGAGGACAAGATATGCCCATCAAGTTACTGTTGTGGTCCTGAACAGCCTTCTGAAGCGAGCCTACGAGGGCAGTGGAAGTGAGATGGCCTTTGAGGATTGGGCCGTAGCAGAATCCCAAGAGAGCCCAACATTCAAATTTTGGCTGCTTGTACTCAAGTACCAACAGCTAATCTTCATGTTCATCCGAGCACATCGGGAACGGAAGTTCAATCTGATGGTCACTACTCTACGGATGCTTGTGCCTTTGTTCTTTGCTCTTGATCACCAGAATTATGCCAGGTGGATTCCAGTATTTATCAGAGACATGGAACGTCTCCCAGATGGCATCCGGACAGAATTTGAGAATGGCCACTGGACGATAACTCGAAGCAATCGGCGTTTCTCATCCATACCAATTGATCAGGCACACGAGCAAGCCAACAAAAGGGTGAAAGGGGTTGGTGGGATAATTGGTCTGACAGAGAACCCTGGCATGTTGGAACGCTGGATTGTGACTGGCCCAGAAATCAGCCGTGTCGTTGAGGAGTTTAGCACTACAAACGACAATGATGATAGGGAAGAACTTCCGCATCACGAGGAAGGCTCTGCATCTCAACACCGATTTCAACGCCATGCCAAAGACCTGATGGAGGTGTTGCTGAGCAATGGAAATCCCTTTGAGGAAGGCAGTAAAGACCTGGTTACATTAGACAATAAGGTGTGTGAGTCTGTGGCTGCTGCTGCATCTGTCCATCAACTTGAGTCTATGGGACAAGAGCAGTACAACAACTACAGGAAGAGTGTGCTTGAATCACACAACACACTTCTGACAGCACCGATCAAGCGAAACAACTTATTATTGTTCCATGAGAAGAAAGCACAGAGGAAAACAGCAATTAAGCTGAGAATGCAGCACTTTAAACATCATGCAGAGCTCTATGGGAAAGCCTTTATTGTGCTAGACAGCCGCGGGGGAGATTTAGAAGGATTTTTTCGCCACGAATCGTCCCCATACCCACCTGCATTGTCATCTGAGGGAGCCCTCAACTCTTGTACCAAGTCAGATTTGTTAGCATACATTACGGAAGCCAGTACGAGTACTGACATTTCTGTCGAAGAGGAGTTAGTTGCGCCAAGTGTTTACGACTTCATTGTTATTGATGGTGGGGTACTGATACATTCACTTCCTGGTACAACTGTCATTGGGAAGACCTTTGATTCCTATTTCGACAAGGTTTTCTGCCCACGAGTTCGCCATGACTTGAAACGATCAACAAGAGTGGACATTGTCTGGGACCAGTATCGTGAACCAACAATCAAAGGAGGCACAAGGGAAAAGCGAGGAACAGGCACCCGGCAACGTGTTTCTGGTACTGCCAAAATCCCAGGAAATTGGCAAATGTTTCTGGCAAACATTGACAACAAGAAGGAGCTGTTCTCATTCCTTTCAAGTCAGTTGTTAACAGATGCACAGTTTCCAGAGGACAAGGATGTCTACATTACTGCAGGTGATCAAGTCCACCACATTGGAAACGGTACACCAATGGATCAATGCAACCATGAGGAAGCTGACACTCGTGTCCTAGTACATCTTCTCCATGCACTCCAAACATCATCACTTGGGATGGTGCATACTGGAGACACAGATGTTGTTGTAGTGCTTCTGTCCAATTTCCATCACATCCAGGCTCTGAATCCGGCTGCGGAAATCTGGATCTCCTTCAAAGCTGGAAAGACTACTAGGATGATCTCCTTAAATACCATCGCCACAAACCTGGGCATGACAAAATGCAAGGGCATGGCTCTCTTCCACGCATTCACTGGCTCAGACAGCACATCCTCTTTCAAATTCAAGGGTAAGCGATCGTGCTGCAAGATTATGAACAAAGTGCCATCCCTCATGGAGGAATTTGCTAAACTCGTCGACACTCCATATGAAGCATCTCCAAGGCTGAAAGAAGTGGCAGCAAACTTTGTCTGTAGGCTGTACACTGACGGCTCAATTGAGGGCAATGATGTTGATCGTGTCCGAATGGCACAATTCTCGCAGAAAACCAGGGACGTGGAGAGAATTCCGCCAACTAGGGATGCGTTGGATCAACATCTGGATAGGAGCATCTTCCAAGCAAGCGTCTGGACGACAGCCCATATGTATGTATCTGCAATATGTGTATTGTAGTACTATGTAAATTTAACCAATTAATTAAATCATTCATTCATTCATTCATTCATTCAGGTCCATGATGCCGGTCCACAGTCCTACAGATTTTGGGTGGAAGGAAGAGGACGGCAAGCTGCTTCCCATTTGGACCACTCTGCCCCTCGCCAAGGACATATTGAAGCTTGATGTGAAGTGCAGTTGTAAAAGTCCCTGTATGCCAACCTGCACTCGGTGCAGTTGCATGAAGGCAAAATTGAAATGCACACGTCTTTGCAAATGTACTTGTGAGAACTAGCTAGACCAGACCAGAGCAGATTGTATATGTTTTTTATTTGTTAAAATATTGTTCTAGTTGTTGTTAAAGCCAATGGTGCTATATTGTAGTACAGTTAAAACAAATGTAACTGTATTGTTGATATTGAGTGTTATAACCATGTTATTGTCTAATTTGTGTGAAATATCAGAATATTCAAAACAAATATTTGACTCCAGTTGATTCCTCACACAGTTTTGACTTGATATAGCAATAGAAAAGTACATTGCACAATCAATTGTGGGAAAATTAAGACATGTAAAAAAATCTTAATTCCGATTTTGGTTATTTGTGTTAATAGGGTAAAAAATATATTTTTCTTCAATCTGCTGTCTTGACACTCGAACCAAAATTGTTTTATAGACCATAATCTACAAATTGGAAGTGAAAAATAAACTTTAACACAAATTTGAAATGACTGAGTGTCCAGGCACCCCACTAATGTGAATACAGGGTGATTTCACATGTAGGTGTTATTGACCATCTAACCAATCACTGTGCTTCCCAGACTTTTTTGAAACTGAATCACTTTTTCTTTGTCATTTGAGAGTGAGGAACTTCATGACAGGACTTGCTTCCACGAATGGACCTTAAAAAATCCAAAAGTATATGGTAAGTAGCCTCATTGTCTAATCTATATTCTAAAATGTTCTAGACTAGCCTAGATACAGGCTAGTTTTAACTCACGGTTTGTTGATTTTGTCAACTTAACTAAGGACATTACCTTTAAACAACAAGTTACATGTTTTATGCTCTAGATGTAATGTTATGTTATCACATTGTAACAAATTATTTCAAACCATGGATTTAGGCAGGCCAATATTGTTATATATTATGTTTTAAATCCCTAGATTACAATGTATGTTGGTTTACCGTATGTACTGTATATGTTGGTTAATGTACCCAATGTGTTCCTAGTCTGGGCAAACCCACAAAAACAGCAGCTCTACTAGCTAATAAAGCATCACAGCACGTTATGAGCTTGTAAATCAAGCCAGATTGAAATATGTGTGTGCCTACATTGAAATTTACATTGCTTTAACTTTTGAAATCTCATTTGTCCCCTCTTTCTTGAAGACAAATAATGTGCTCAACCCAAACCTGAAAAGCAGAGGCTTCAATCTACAGACAGACAATGAAGTACCCCATAAGTGACAATGGTAATATAAACTTACATAATGTTTGTGATTTTGTTGGGATATTGATCTTGGCTAACTTTAATGTTGTGTGGAAAAAACTGAAGTTGAATGTGACAGCATACGGCTGCAGCTAACTAGTGGAAGGGGCAGATTTGTTGAAGAGATCACGGTTGGCAGTTACATTTTTATTCTACATCAAGGGTCTTCAACAGGGGGTCCGGGACACCTAGGGGGTCCTCAGAGTCACTAAAGGGGGTCCTCCAAATATTTGTGTGATAGAAACCTTATTTTCTCATTTTTTATATTAACCACTTGAACCCTAGCGTCCATATTCTGAGAACTTGAGCCAAAAATAGCAGATCTACAAGCTCACAACGCCTTGCACTGCGAGGCGTTGTGAGCTTGTAGATCAGACATTTGGGCAAAGAGGTTTTGTAGAGAGGGAAAAGAGCAGACCAAGTAGTGAGTGAAATGTCAACTTTATTAAGTATTGACTGTTCAAGTGGTTAAATATCTGAAACACAAATCGACATGGATCCAAAATACAATGATGATTTTCCTGTCATGATGAAACTATATGGAATCTATGTAAAGGTTTTGGTGGTCCCTGCTTCATCTCTCTCAACAAAGGGGTCCGTGGCCTGAAAACATTGAACATTCAAAACCAGTTTGTCCACAGTCAGCAGGCACGTAGACAGTAGGCAGCTGATAGCATAGGCCTACTCAACTTGCTTATAGAGATGCAAATCTTTGCTATTGTTTTCATTGGGTGACGGGGGTTTACTTTGGGTCATCGTCACCTGGCTTTACAAAGAATCAAATGTGCACACGCTCGCCAAATGGTCTGTCTCCTGTGTACTACACTATTGGACTTTAGTTACTAGTTACTTATTTAGAATATTATTAGGCTATAAAACATAGGCCTACATTAATCTCTTCAGCCCTATACATTTTGTCTATTTGAAAATAGCCGATCTACAAGCTCACAATGCGTCGCAATGCACTTCACTGGCATTTCGGCTGGCATTTCGCCTACTAAAATCTCATTCCTGGTGACGCCAGTGTAAGTGTGTTTAAAGATAGAATGACTACTTTACATTCATATCTTGTGGCTAATCCTTTCTTTGACTTTTGCCATAAACTCAGGAATTGCCATGTCGGAGATATCTAAGGTTAAGGCTTCCTGGGTGAAGGCAAGATGGACAGACCAGTGGAACGCAGCAGAACCATCCAGGCTTCACCAATTCATCAAGGATCTCACAGATGTTCCTGACCAGCACCTCCCCCGTAAGGAGTGGACAACCCTCAATCACCTGAGGACAGGTGTGGGACGTTTCAGTGCAGCACAGGATCCATCACAGACTGTGTAGCATGTGATGACCAGCTGCCCTATATACCAGCCACTGAATGGTGATCGTGGCCGAGAATGATCATGACCTAGACAATGACACACTCGACTGGATTGCTGCAACGGAGTGTAAGGACATACAACAGAAAAAGATCTGGATGATGTGCCAACCCATTAGACAAACTCTCTCTCTCTCCCCCCTGTGGTTGGCTAAAAAAAACACCCACAAGCACAGCGGACCCAGATTGATGAATGCAACATGAATGAACAGTGGATTCCAGAAAACCTATGCCCTAAAACAGTTTTGTTACAAAATTCAAGATTTTGATGCACCTCTTACACAATTTATGTTTTTGGACATTTTTTTATCCTTTATTTTGTTCTGTTAGCAGTCTGTGGAGCATTATGGGAATATCTCTTTTTGCATTTCAAGTGTTTTTTTTAATGTACTGTATGTACACTTGCACATTTGATCTGTTTGCCTTCATGCTGCTGCTATCTTTATTTATATTGTATTTTATTATCTTGTTTATTTTTGTAATAAACGTTGTCAAATATACAGTATATTGTCTATTTCATCCAAAATGTATTTTAGGTGTTTCAATAATTAACACAGTTCATGTCAAACACTGTTTTAGTCTACCATTAAAATCTTCCTAGGAGCAAGGTTGAGCCCACTTGGATCCCACGTTTATCCCCTATGGTTCCCGCATAGAATTGCCTAGGTGGGGCCCAACCAGGGCCCATGTAGAACCCACCTAGAGCCCACACAGGCTAGCCCAAGCGGCTCCCACCTGGGTCCCATATACATTTGCCGAGGTGGGGCCCACCCAGGACCCATGCAGAACCCACCCAGAGCCCACGTGGGCTAGCCCAAGTGGGTCCCACTTGGGTCCCATATAAATTTGCCGATGTGGGGCCCACCCAGGGCCCCTGCAGAACCCACGTTGATCCCACGTGGGCTAGCCCAAGTGGTTCCCACTTGGGTCCCATATAAATTTGCCGAAGTGGGGCCCACCCAGGACCCATGTAGAACCCACGTTGAGCCCACGTGGGCTAGCCCAAGTGGTTCCCACCTGGGTCCCATATAAATTAGCCGAGGTGGGGCCCACCCAGGGCCCATACAGAACCCACACAGAGCCCACGTGGGCTAACCCACGAGGGACCCTTGTGGAAACCGCGGACATTCCCACATAGAACCCACGTGGGCTAGCCCAGGCGGTTCCCACATGGGTCCCATATAAATTTGCCGAGGTGGGGCCCACCCAGCGCCCACGTAGAACCCACGTTGAGCCCACGTGGGCTAGCCCAAGTGGTTCCCACCTGGGTCCCATATAAATTAGCCGAGGTGGGGCCCACCCAGGGCCCATGTAGAACCCACACAGAGCCCACGTGGGCTAACCCACGAGGGACCCTTGTGGAAACCGCGGACATTCCCACATGGGGCCCATGTAGGGAAGCCCACCCTGTACCCATGCGGGACCCATGTGGGCGTGCTGGCTGGGTATGTTACTGTATGTTTTCAGGGTTTTGTTTCATTCAGTTTGTTGGCTGCAGCAGCAGCTACAAATACAAAAATAGAGAAATGGCTCCCTGTATTGAACTGTCAAAACATTAAAAAATAGAGCCAGTGTGACATTATTTCGATATCCCATCGGCTATCACTCATATCATATGGGCTACTATATTATACTTATAGGGAATCAAAACAAAAACAAAAAACATTATCAGCAATATGCTTATAATAATAAGAAATAAAAAGGAAAGCAAGCAGAAGATTATAATTTACCCCATATCAGCAAACAATACACGGGTCAGTGACGTGACGCCCCAAAAAATGTGTTTTTAAAAAAACTTTAAATTGCAGGCATAAAAGTTATTTACTTTTGTTCTACTCACTCTCAACCTTATGGAAATACATTTTGTTTTTAGATATTTTATTGGAATCAGACTTTATTCAGCAGTTTGTTGTACTTGTGCCTAAAATCGTCATATGGTGTGACATGAAAATAATTGTTCATAAAATGAAAATGGAGTACATCTTTCTTAAGTTACTCACTTTATCAAAGTCCTTTATCATAACTAACCAGTGATCCACTATAGTTTTTTGAAAATTAATTATATCTGTATATTTTTTTCATAATCGACACTCTGTGTGAGGCCCATGTTCATGATCTTACAACATATTTTAAATGTATTCTGTCAAACCTTTCTCTAAAATTACACAAATATTTGTGACTCTTCCTGATAATATTCTCTATGTAATCCATAAACATGTTTTTGGTTTAATCATTAATAAAGGTATGATTTTTCACTATTTGGAATGTCACACCAAATGATTTAGTGTCACACCGTATGATCATATCTTCATGTGTCAAAGCAAACTGTGTTTTAACCTACCTATTAGTGAGTACTGAACTTTACTGATTGATTAAACAATTACCCAGGATAACATGGCCTTAATATTTCTGAACAGGATATTATTGTAGGGCTTTAACATGGGATAAGAAAGAATTGTAGTAGTAGATGGATGATGAGGATGTGCACAGGAATGCTACGCACACCTAAGTCTTCTGCCGGCCCACGGCAGAAGGATCCTAAAGAGACAATAAGGCGCATAGCCACACTTGGAGCCAAGGCAACATTTTATTAACACCAATTAGTGGAAACAGAACTCAGCATTCAGGTAAATTGCTTTTTTCCGAAGTCTCCTGAACTTGAACACAGCATTTTGTGTTGAACAAATGTAATTAGGAATCATGACATTACACCACATCTCCACTAGCTAAAGAGTGCTGGGTTGCGCAACTCCGAAAATAGCTGATCTACAAGCTCTCGCAGCACAACGTGTTGAGAGCTTGTAGATCAGCTATTTTCGCTAGTTTTGTCTCGGGTCCTACCTTAACACTGTCCACTGTCCAGTCCAGTGAGTGAAAGTACAAAAGTATTAGATCAGATTAGATTATACATTTAGACTGTATTGTACATCAGCCAGTCGTATTTGGTGAGGGTAGCAAACCGGCTGCCTTGTTGCGGTTCTGCTATGCCACAGACAACCTCCTGCTCTTCGTAGAAAATGCAGTCTCGCCCCTTTGGCTCCTCTCTCCTTGCTGGGTCATTGTTTAGTTTCTCCCTGTACTTTCTCGTTCTCTCAGCACTTGTCATTTTCCAGCTGACAAAAGAAAATGGAATATATAGTTTAAGACAAAGAGAAAATATTGTTTAGATTGAAACAATATGTTAAGGTTTCTGTGAAGGGGTTTCTGCTCTGTCTGATGAATTTGAAGTATCACTGAATGAAGCTAAATTACATTTTATGTAAAAATGTTTAAAACAAATGTTTAAATGTACAAAAGAAACATGGAACTTTGTTATTTATTGTTATATCTGTAGTTAAATACAGTATAAATCATATGGTGTGACAATCAAGTCATATGGCGTGACAAGCAGACATGTCACACCATTATGATTAAGTGTCACACCATATTACGTTTTCTGCATTTAGGTTTACCTTGAGGCTACTATGTACACATTAGCATGCTAACAGCATGCTAGCTATAACAAAGCAACCTAGATCTACATGGAAATATGACCAAAACTTCAAATAACTTAAGCTTTTTTTAATGAAAAGGTGTCACACCAACAGACATCCAAAGTGGTGAGTTTGTCAAAGTTTCAACAAGATGGCATTTCATGAAAATGTTAAAATCATAACTCACCTCAGACACCTGTCTTGCAGTTGTGCTGGGAGTGCTGAATAGCCTTACAGAAGAAGGACCTCTCTAGCCAATAGGTGTCCAAATAATTGCCTGTTTAATTTGTCCAAACTAGTGTCACACCAAATGATTTTGGTTTGGGGGACAAAATGTTTTTGATCAGAAATGACTGAAAACATTATGCTTTGGCTCACAAATAGACATTTTTTTAGCCTAAATTCATTTTCAAATGATTTTTAGCAATTCTTTTTCTTAGTTTTATTCAAGTTCCCACTTTGAGAAACAAGGTCAGGACAGTCACACCATATGAGTTTTGCCATGTTTGGTTGAAAATTCTGAAGAAATGAGGAATGAAATGTTTTAATCTTGAGTAAGTTCACATAAAGCTTAATGTCCTGCACAATATTCAGAAGGTTTTTGACAAATATATTTTTTATTTATACATGTTTGACACCGAGGACAGCGAAAACGTTACGTCACGTCACCCACCCACACAC
This sequence comes from Nannobrachium achirus, assembly GCF_963921795.1. Taxonomy (NCBI): domain Eukaryota; kingdom Metazoa; phylum Chordata; class Actinopteri; order Myctophiformes; family Myctophidae; genus Nannobrachium; species Nannobrachium achirus. The sequence continues at coordinate 21,517,935 of NC_137818.1, forward strand.
ACACACACACACACACACACACACACACACACACACACACACACACACACACACACACACACACACACACACACACACACACACACACACACACACACACACACACACATTCTGTTAATACAAACAGATCATTGGCCGCTGTAGCGCCCAAACTGTGGAACGATCTTCCACCCTGTGTTAGAGCTTCTCAAACCTGGCCTGTGTTTAAATCGCATTTGAAAACTCACCTGTACTCCTTGTCTTTCGATGATTCAGACCGAGAGTTTCTGTTTCCGTTTAGGCAATGTGTCTGTGTTGCTGTTATTGTTTTACTCTTAGTGTTTTATATTTGTTTAATGAGTTTACAGCACTTTGGTTCAACGCTGTTGTTTTAAATAAAGTGGATTGGATTTGATTGGATTGACTGAGTGTGTCTACTGTCTAGGTAGGGCTGATTAATGCAATAAAACATACATTACTACAGTACTTCATGATCTATTTCATCATTAATGAAGTAGTGAATGATTAATGTCAATGATCTGACATCACGCTCTGGCTTCACTGTGATGTCACACTAACAGAATCCCATTTACGCCCATATATGGAGTTCCCTGATGTCATCAATATTAAGCCCATATCCAACAGGACTTCATATGGGAATGCCCATATATGGAGGCCACTGATATCGGCCATATACCACACTAACGGCTGGTTCGACAGACAGGGATCTCCATGTATGGGCATAAAAGGGTATGATGTCAGATGTCATCATAGGACTTTCACATAACGAATAACTGAGTAAGCATGTTTGGGCTCTCACAGCATATCTCCATATACAGTACATGGATCTCCATATATGGGTACCAGGGGTCTCCATACAGTATGGGTAACTGGTCCAATATACATCACTGGCCAGATGGCCAATAATTGGCGTGGCCTCGCCCAGGTCGCATGTCGCACTGAGGCGTCTTACTAGTAATCTTCAGGGTGAATTAATGTTACCGGTTTTCCAGTCTCTTTTTTGGCTTGCTTTAGTTTACACACAAGATCTTAGATTAGCAGAAAGTGAACTTGTTTGACAGGTTGGTGAGAAGTCCCTGCCAACTAGTACAATACATCCCAAACGCTCTGAAGCACCATTCAAGACACTCTTATGTAACTTGCAAAGGATGTCTTCAGTTCATTCATTTCTCTGGTGGCAGGTACATGAGAGAGAGGGGTTTCTGTTATAATGATTGGCTTGATGAACTCTTGTTTACGCGACCGGATAAAATTGCCATGGAAACAACGTTTATTAGTCTCACAAACTGGACCTTTACAATGTCTATTGAGCTCCATGTCTGCAGAAAGCTGCTGTAGGCTGCCCTTGGGCTCAGTTGAAGATCAGTTTTAGCATTTTATTTTGCTTTTGTTTGGTCTTCTCATTTTAGGCATGCCAATTTGCGTTCACAGAGCAACGCTCTGTGATGTCTGTGATGTTGGTTTGTAGCTTGTGAGAATTACATTGTCACCTAGCGTTGGTGCACTTCTCGACTTCTCAAGTGTTGGAGCTTTCACTGCACTATAGTCTTTTATCCGTCTGTAAAAAGTGCTTTCTCCAGAACATGAATGTAGTTTTTACTATGGTGAAAGAAATGCAAATGCCCCTTTTCCATGCCATACCTGAAGGCAGCATTCAAGAGAATTGCCTTGTCCAAACTCTCCTGAACTTGAATGCACCATCTTATGTTGAAAAAATTGCCCTCTCTGTGTAGAAGTCCATGCCGTTACACCACATCTCCAGTATCGACTTGATTATGCTTAGTTCAGTGTGGTATCAAGTATCGTTGTGAGCTTGGAGGTGTGCTTGCTTTCATCAAAAGGCCCTTTTAGAGATGTCAGCCCCTGCCTCTCTAACATTCTCTGCATGTCCCTGCTTGGTAGGATTTGTGTGAGTGACAGTAGTAGTGCAGTGGGTGGGTGTGGAATGAGGT